>NW_025746539.1:27500-104520 GCF_021184085.1 Oncorhynchus gorbuscha | reverse complement strand
CCTACCTACAGTATACTGCTGTTACTGTCTATTATCTATCCTTTACCCCTACCTACAGTATACTGCTGTTACTGTCTATTATCTATCCTTTACCCCTACCTACAGTATACTGCTGTTACTGTCTATTATCTATCCTTTACCCCTACCTACAGTATACTGCTGTTACTGTCTATTATCTATCCTACCTACAGTATACTGCTGTTACTGTCTATTATCTATCCTTTACCCCTACCTACAGTATACTGCTGTTACTGTCTATTATCTATCCTTTACCCCTACCTACAGTATACTGCTGTTACTGTCTATGATCTATCCTTTACCCCTACCTACAGTATACTGCTGTTAATGTCTATTATCTATCCTTTATCCCTACCTACAGTATACTGCTGTTACTGTCTATTATCTATCCTTTACCCCTACCTACAGTATACTGCTGTTACTGTCTATTATCTATCCTTTACCCCTACCTACAGTATACTGCTGTTACTGTCTATTATCTATCCTTTACCCCTACCTACAGTATACTGCTGTTACTGTCTATTATCTATCCTTTATCCCTACCTACAGTATACTGCTGTTACTGTCACCATATATCCTTTACCCTACCTGCAGTATACTGCTGTTTGTCTATTACCTATCCTTTACCCTACCTACAGTATACTGCTGTTACTGTCTATCTATCTTTACCCCTACAGTATACTGCTGTTACTGTCAATATCTATCCTTTGCCCTACCTGCAGTATTAGCAGCTGCTGTTACTGTCTATTATCTATCCTTTACCCCTACCTACAGTATACTGCTGTTACTGTCTATTATCTATCCTTTACCCCCTACCTGCAGTATACCAACATTGCTGTCTGTTACCTATCCTTTGCCCTACCTACAGTGCCCATACTAACATTTACTGTCTATCTATCCTTTGCCCCTACCTACAGTATGCTGCTGTACTGTCTATTATCTATCCTTTACCCCTACCTACAGTATACTGCTGTTACTGTCTATTATCTATCCTTTACCCTACACAGTATACTGCTGTTACTGTCTATTATCTATCCTTTACCTACCTACAGTATACTGCTGTTACTGTCTATTATCTATCCTTTACCCCTACCTACAGTATACTGCTGTTACTGTCTATTATCTATCCTTTACCTACAGTATACTGCTGTTACAGGTCTATTATCTATCCTTTACCCTACCTACAGTATACTGCTGTTACTGTCTATTATCTATCCTTTACCCCTACAGTATACTGCTGTTACTGTCTATTATCTATCCTGTTGCCTAGTCACTTTATCCCTACCTATAGTATGCTGTTGTTACTGTCTATTATCTATCCTTTACCCTACCTACAGTATACTGCTGTTACTGTCTATTATCTATCTTGACCCCTACCTACAGTATACTGTTGTTACTGTCTATTATCTATCCTGTTGCCTAGTCACTTTATCCCTACCTATAGTATACTGCTGTTACTGTCTATTATCTATCCTTTACCCCTACCTACAGTATACTGCTGTTACTGTCTATTATCTATCCTTTACCCCTACCTACAGTATACTGTTGTTACTGTCTATTATCTATCCTGTTGCCTAGTCACTTTATCCCTACCTATAGTATACTGCTGTTACTGTCTATTATCTATCCTTTACCCCTACCTACAGTATACTGCTGTTACTGTCTATTATCTATCCTTTACCCCTACCTACAGTATACTGTTGTTACTGTCTATTATCTATCCTTTACCCCTACCTACAGTATACTGCTGTTAATGTCTATTATCTATCCTTTACCCCTACAGTATACTGTTGTTACTGTCTATTATCTATCCTGTTGCCTAGTCACTTTATCCCTACCTATATGTTCCTGTCTACCTCAGTTACCTCGTACCCCTGCACATTGACTCAGTACTGGTACCCAGTGTATATAGCCATGTTATTACCTCGTACCCTGCACATTGACTCAGTACTGGTGGCCCGGTCGTGATAACCATGTTGTTACCTCGTGCCCTGCACGTGGGCTCAGTCACTGGTGCCCAGTGTATATAGCCATGTTATCATTGACTCAGTACTGGTACCCAGTGTAATAGCCATGTTATTACCTCGTACCCCTGCACATTGACTCAGTACTGTTACCCAGTGTATATAGCCATGTTATCATTGACTCAGTACTGGTACCCAGTGTAATGGCCATGCCATGTTATTACTCAGTGCTGGTGCCCTGCACATTGACTCAGTACTGGTACCCAGTGTATATAGCCATGTTATCATTGACTCAGTACTGGTACCCTGTGTATATAGCCAAATTATCATTGACTCAGTACTGGTACCCAGTGTATATAGCCATGTTATTACCTTGTACCCCTGCACATTGACTCAGTACTGGTACCCAGTGTATATAGCCATGTTATTACCTCGTACCCCTGCACATTGACTCAGTACTGGTACCCAGTGTACCCATGTTATCATTGACTCAGTACTGGTACCCAGTAAATAGCCATGTTATCATGGGACTCAGTACTGGTACCCAGTGTATATAGCCATGTTATCATTGACTCAGTAATGGCACCCTGTGTATATAGCCGTTAATATTGACTCAGTACTGGTACCCAGTGTATATAGCCATGTTATTACCTTTGTACCCCAGACATTGACTCAGTACTGGTACCCTGTGTATATAGCCATGTTATCATTGACTCAGTACTGGTGCCCAGTGTATATAGCCATGTTATCGTTGACTCAGTACTGGTACCTGTGTATAGCCATGTTATCGTTGACTCAGTACTGGTACCCTGTGTATATAGCCATGTTATCATTGACTCAGTACTGGTACCCAGTGTATATAGCCATGTTATCATTGACTCAGTACTGGTACCCTGTGTATATCAGTACTGGTACTCCAGTGTATATAGCCATGTTATTACCTCGTACCCTGCACATTGACTCAGTACTGGTACCCAGTGTATATAGCCATGTTATCATTGCACTCAGTACTGGTACCCAGTGTATATAGGCATGTTATCATTGACCAGTACTGGTACCCAGTGTAATAGATGTTATTACCTCGTACCCCTGCACATTGACTCAGTACTGGTACCCAGTGTATATAGCCATGTTATCATTGACTCAGTACTGGTACCCAGTATAATAGCCATGTTATTACCTCGTACCCCTGCACATTGACTCAGTACTGGTACCCAGTGTATATAGCCATGTTATCATTGACTCAGTACTGGTACCCAGTGTAATAGCCATGTTATTACCTCGTACCCCTGCACATTGACTCAGTACTGGTACCCAGTGTAATAGCCATGTTATTACCTCGTACCCCTGCACATTGACTCAGTACTGGTACCCAGTGTATATAGCCATGTTATTACCTCGTACCCTGCACATTGACTCAGTACTGGTACCCAGTGTATATAGCCATGTTATCATGGACTCAGTACTGGTACCCAGTGTACCCATGTTATCATTGACTCAGTACTGGTACCCTGTGCAAATAGCCATGTTATCATGGACTCAGTACTGGTGCCCAGTGTAATAATATAGCCATGTTATCATTGACTCAGTAATGGTACCCTGTGTATATAGCCAAGTTATCATTGACTCAGTACTGGTACCCAGTGTATATAGCCATGTTATTACCTTGTACCCCTGCACATGACTCAGTACTGGTACCCTGTGTATATAGCCATGTTATCATTGACTCAGTACTGGTACCCAGTGTATATAGCCATGTTATCATTGACTCAGTACTGGTACCCAGTGTATATAGCCATGTTATCATTGACTCAGTACTGGTACCCAGTGTATATAGCCATGTTATCATTGACTCAGTACTGGTACCCAGTGTATATAGCCATGTTATCATTGACTCAGTACTGGTACCCAGTGTATATAGCCATGTTATTACCTCATTCCCTGCATTGACTCAGTACTGGTACCCTGTCTATATAGCCATGTTATCATTGACTCAGTACTGGTACCTGTATATATAGCCATGTTATCATTGACTCAGTACTGGTACCCTGTGTATATAGCCATGTTATCATTGACTCAGTACTGGTACCCGGTGTATATAGCCATGTTATTTACCTCATACCCTGCATTGACTCAGTACTGGTACCCTGTGTATATAGCCATGTTATCATTGACTCAGTACTGGTACCCAGTGTATATAGCCATGTTATCGTTGACTCAGTACTGGTACCCAGTGTATATAGCCATGTTATTACCTCATACCCCTGCACATTGACTCAGTACTGGTACCCTGTATATATAGCCATGTTATCATTGACTCAGTACTGGTACCCAGTGTATATAGCCATGTTATCATTGACTCAGTACTGGTACCCTGTGTATATAGCCATGTTATCATTGACTCAGTACTGGTACCCTGTATATAGCATGTTATCGTTGACTCAGTACTGGTACCCTGTGTATATAGCCATGTTATCATTGACTCAGTACTGGTACCCAGTGTATATAGCCATGTTATCATTGACTCAGTACTGGTACCTGTGTATATAGCCATGTTATCATTGACTCAGTACTGGTACCCTGTGTATATAGCCATTGACTCAGTACTGGTACCCTGTATATAGCCATGTTATCGTTGACTCAGTACTGGTACCCAGTGTATATAGCCATGTTATCATTGACTCAGTACTGGTACCCAGTGTATATAGCCATGTTATCATTGACTCAGTACTGGTACCCTGTGTATATAGCCATGTTATCATGACTCAGTACTCCCAGTGTATATAGCCATGTTATCGTTGACCAGTACTGGTACCCTGTATATAGCCATGTTATCATTGACTCAGTACTGGTACCCAGTGTATATAGCCATGTTATCATTGACTCAGTACTGGTACCCTGTCCCATGTTATCTGCTCACTGGTACCCTGTGACTCAGTACTGGTACCCAGTGTATATAGCCATGTTATCATTGACTCAGTACTGGTACCCTGTGTATATAGCCATGTTATCGTTGATCATTGACTCAGTACTGGTGTTATCATTGACCCAGTACTGGTACCCTGTGTATATAGCCATGTTATCATTGACTCAGTACTGGTGTACCCATTGACTCATACTGGTACCCTGTATATATATAGCCATGTTATCATTGACTCAGTACTGGTACCCAGTGTATAAAGCCATGTTATGGATTTGTGGATTTATTCCTTGTGTTGTTATTGTTATTATTATTATTATTATTTTTATTTTGTTTTTATTTTCTCTCTGCATTGTGGGGGAACTAAGTCAGCATGTCACCGTTAGTCTACACCTGTTGTTGTGAAGCATGTGACAAATACTATTTAATCCCAAAACCCATCCAATCTCTTAACATCTTGTCATTTTGTTTTAGTCACTTTGGAGCATGTAAACTATATTTTCAGAACATCGGTGCTAAAATAAATAGTGTTTTTACATTGATAGTTTTAAAACAGTTATAAGAAACATGCAGAACCAATTAATAGCAGTCTAGATGTCACCCAAACATCATGTGACAATATTGGGACCCGTAAACAAGTAAACAAGTAAACAAAAATGAGAGCCAACATGATTAGTAGTTGATGCAGTCTGTTCCTCTCTCTCTCTGGTCGGTGTTAGTTTGAGGTCCGTTTCTCCAGAGAGATTAGCCTTTGATTCAGAAGAGGACAAAATAATATCTTCCTTTGAAAAATAATTTCAGGGAAAAGGGATTTGTATAAATAGTTCCTTTAATGTGCCTTGGGCCAATGGAAAGTGATGTGAGACTGGTGGTAGGCTTTTAAATAAGCGATGCAACATTTACGAGAACAGGGACCATGGTGTCGGGCGGAGGGAGATGGGACTGCATGATGAAATCAAGGCCAGCAGACACAGATCTCTGAGATATTTCTCCTCCTGTCCTCCCTCTCTCCTCTTCTCATCCTCCCTCTCCCCTCCGTCTCCCCTTCCTCCTCCTGTCCTCCCTCCCTCTCTCCTCCCTCTCCCCTTCCTCCTCCTGTCCTCCCTCCCTCCCTCTCCCTCCCTCTCCCCCTTCCTCCTCTGTCCTCCCTCCCTCCCCTAATACTACAACAGCCTCCCCTTATCGCCTCTCAGCCCACGGCTTCCACATCTTTTTGGGTATTGGAGAATGTAAAGTAAGAATTAGCTGATCAAGCTGTCTAATGAACATACAGGAACTTCAGTAAGTTAAGCACGAAAACATCGATGTCTGTTTGAACTTTGACTCAGTCTGCATTAGTGCTGATCCTTATCAGGCTGGGAGAGGGAGATTAGAGACTTCCTAATGAAGAGGAGGGTGATGAGAGGTCCTACTTCTGATTACTCCTGCCTCGAACAGATTGGGAACAACATTTTTCACTTGTTATCTGTGCTATCCAGATTTCCAGTCCAGACCTTCTTTAGTTTTAGGTCACAAAATGGAACATCGGATCGCATACCTGGAAAAAAACAAATGTTATGAAAGATTTAAAAAAACAACAACACTTGAGCAGCAGAGATATGAGTTATTGGAGTTATTTTCACTTTGTGACACTCTAGCAGGTCAGTCTGTGGAGTGTGCAGTTACTGCGGGATGTATAAACGATCCCTGGTGATTTAGTCAATCCGTCGCAATAGACGCCTTATAAATCTTAGATAGCTGCTCTCCCCTCTCCGAGGGTCGACATGCACAGCATATTTAATCCCACTCACCATATCTACATCTAGTCTGCATCCAGGGTTCACATTACCATAATCTATTGTGATTTATGCCAAATAAACAGCAGAGTATTTCTGCATAATAAACGTGTTGAACATTTAAATGGATTTCAGGTTCACACTTTAAGATGTCATTCTGATGTTATAGACATAAAGATGTCTGGTTATAGATGTCATTCATAGACATAAAGATGTCTGGTTATAGACATAAAGATGTCTGGTTATAGACATAAAGATGTCTGGTTATAAAGACATAAAGATGTCTGGTTATAGACATAAAGATGTCTGGTTATAGACATAAAGATGTCTGGTTATAGACATAAAGATGTCTTCTGGTTATAGACATAAAAGATGTCTGGTTATAGACATAAAGATGTCTGGTTATAGACATAAAGATGTCTGGTTATAGACATAAAGATGTCTGGTTATAGACATAAAGATGTCTGGTTATAGACATAAAGATGTCTGGTTATAGACATAAAGATGTCTGGTTATAGACATAAAGATGTCTGGTTATAGACATAAAGATGTCTGGTTATAGACATAAAGATGTCTTCTGGTTATAGACATAAAGATGTCTGGTTATAGACATAAAGATGTCTGGATTTATAGACATAAAGATGTCTGTTATAGACATAAAGATGTCTGGTTATAGACATAAAGATGTCTGGACATTATAAAGATGTCTGGTTATAGACATAAAGATGTCTGGTTATAGACATAAAGATGTCTGGTTATAGACATAAAGATGTCTGGTTATAGACATAAAGATGTCTGGTTATAGACATAAAGATGTCATTCTGATGTTATAGACATAAAGATGTCTGGTTATAGACATAAAGATGTCTGGTTATAGACATAAAGATGTCTGGTTATAGACATAAAGATGTCTGGTTATAGACATAAAGATGTCTGGTTATATAACATAAAGATGTCATTCTGGTTATAGACATAAAGATGTCTGGTTATAGACATAAAGATGTCTTTGATGTTATAGACATAAAGATGTCTGTTATAGACATAAAGATGTCTGGTTATAGACATAAAGATGTCTGGTTATAGACATAAAGATGTCTGGTTATAGACATAAAGATGTCTGGTTATAGACATAAAGATGTCTGGTTAAGATGTAAAGATGTCTGGTTATAGACATAAAGATGTCTGGTTATAGACATAAAGATGTCTGGTTATAGACATAAAGATGTCTGGTTATAGACATAAAGATGTCTGGTTATAGACATAAAGATGTCTGGTTATAGACATAAAGATGTCTGGTTATAGACATAAAGATGTCATTCTGATGTTATAGACATAAAGATGTCTGGTTATAGACATAAAGATGTCTGGTTATAGACATAAAGATGTCTGGTTATAGACATAAAGATGTCTGGTTATAGACATAAAGATGTCTGGTTATAGACATAAAGATGTCTGGTTATAGACATAAAGATGTCTGGTTATAGACATAAAGATGTCATGGTTATAGACATAAAGATGTCTGGTTATAGACATAAAGATGTCTGGTTATAGACATAAAGATGTCTGTCATAGACATAAAGATGTCTATTATAGACATAAAGATGTCTGGTTATAGACATAAAGATGTCTGGTTATAGACATAAAGATGTCTGGTTATAGACATAAAGATGTCTGGTTATAGACATAAAGATGTCTGGTTATAGACATAAAGATGTCTGGTTATAGACATAAAGATGTCTGGTTATAGACATAAAGATGTCTGTTATAGACATAAAGATGTCTGGTTATAGACATAAAGATGTCTGGTTATAGACATAAAGATGTCTGGTTATAGACATAAAGATGTCTGGTTATAGACATAAAGATGTCTGGTTATGACATAAAGATGTCATTCTGATGTTATAGACATAAAGATGTCTGGTTATAGACAAAAGATGTCTGGTTATAGACATAAAGATGTCTGGTTATAGACATAAAGATGTCTGGTTATAGACATAAAGATGTCTAGACATAAAGATGTATAGACATAAAGATGTCTGGTTATAGACATAAAGATGTCTATAGACATAAAGATGTCTGGTTATAGACATAAAGATGTCTGGTTATAGACATAAAGATGTCTGGTTATAGACATAAAGATGTCTGGTTATAGACATAAAGATGTCTGGTTATAGACATAAAGATGTCTGGTTATAGACATAAAGATGTCTGGTTATAGACATAAAGATGTCTGGTTATAGACATAAAGATGTCTGGTTATAGACATAAAGATGTCTGGTTATAGACATAAAAGATGTCTGGTTATAGACATAAAGATGTCTGGTTATAGACATAAAGATGTTCGGGTTATAGACATAAAGATGTCTGGTTATAGACATAAAGATGTCTGGTTATAGACATAAAGATGTCTGGTTATAGACATAAAGATGTCTGGTTATAGACATAAAGATGTCTGGTTATAGACATAAAAGATGTCTGATGTTATAGACATAAAGATGTCTGCTATAGACATAAAGATGTCTGGTTATAGACATAAAGATGTCATTCTGATGTTATAGACATAAAGATGTCTGTCATAGACATAAAGATGTTCGGTATAGACATAAAGATGTCTGGTTATAGACATAAAGATGTCTGGTTATAGACATAAAGATGTCTGGTTATAGACATAAAGATGTCTTCTGATGATTATAGACATAAAGATGTCTGGTTATA
Source organism: Oncorhynchus gorbuscha (assembly GCF_021184085.1). Classification (NCBI taxonomy): domain Eukaryota; kingdom Metazoa; phylum Chordata; class Actinopteri; order Salmoniformes; family Salmonidae; genus Oncorhynchus; species Oncorhynchus gorbuscha. Next base: position 95,128 of record NW_025746539.1, on the reverse strand, counting down.
GACATAAAGATGTCTGTGGTTATAGACATAAAGATGTCTGGTTATAGAAGATAACATAAAGATGTCTGGTTATAGACATAAAGATGCTCTGATGTTATAGACATAAAGATGTCTGTCATAGACATAAAGATGTCCTGGTTATAGACATAAAGATGTCATCTGATGTTATAGACATAAAGATGTCTGGCTATAGACATAAAGATGTCTGGTTATAGACATAAAGATGTCATTCTGATGTTATAGACATAAAGATGTCTGGTTATAGACATAAAGATGTCTGGTTATAGACATAAAGATGTCATTCTGATGTTATAGACATAAAGATGTCTGGTTATAGACATAAAGATGTCTGGTTATAGACATAAAGATGTCTGGTTATAGACATAAAGATGTCATTCTGATGTTATAGACATAAAGATGTCTGGTTATAGACATAAAGATGTCTGGTTATGTGACATAAAGATGTCATCGGTTATAGACATAAAGATGTCTGGTTATAGACATAAAGATGTCTGTTGTTATAGACATAAAGATGTCATTCTGATGTTAGACATAAAGATGTCTGGTTATAGACATAAAGATGTCATTCTGATGTTATAGACATAAAGATGATCTATATGACATAAAGATGTCTGTTATAGACATAAAGATGTCTCTGGTTAGCAACATAAATATTATAGACATAAAGATGTCTGGTTATAGACATAAAGATGTCATTCCGATGTTATATAGACAAAGATGTCATTCTGATGTTATAGACATAAAGATGTCTGGATGTCTGGTTATAGACATAAAGATGTCCGGGTTGCGCATAGATATAAAGATGTCTGTCATAGATAGACATAAAGATGTCTGGCTATAGACATAAAGATGTCTGGTATAGACATAAAGATGTTCAGGTATAGACATAAAGATGCCCGGTTATGAAAAGATGTTATAGACATAAAGATGTCTGGGTTATAGACATAAAGATGTCTGGTTATAGGCATAAAGATGTAATACTGATGTTAAGGGTATTACAAAAAGATGTCATTCCTGATGATAGACAAAAACAGAGAGACAGCTAAAGATGTCTGTTATAGACATAAAGATGTCTGGTTATAGACATAAAGATCTGGTTATAGACATAAAGATGTTATAAAGATGTCATTATAGACATAAAGATGTTATTACTGATGTTATAGAGCATAAAGATGTCTGGTTATAGACATAAAAGATGTCTGGGTTATAGACATAAAGATGTCTGGTTATAGACATAAAGATGTCTGGTTATAGACATAAAGATGTCTACGTTATAGACATAAAGATGTGTCTAGGCATAGACATAAAGATGTCTGGCTATAGACATAAAGATGTCTGGTTATAGACATAAAGATGTCTGGTTATAGACATAAAGATGTCTGTCATAGACATGCCAAAGATGTCTGATTATAGACATAAAGATGTCTGGGTTATAGACATAAAGATGTCTGCTATAGGCATAAAGATGTCTGGTTATGGGCATAAAGATGTCATTCATGCCGCTATAGACATAAAGATGTCTTGATGTTATAGACATAAAGATGTCTGTCATAGACATAAAGATGTCTGGTTTATGCATTACAAAGATGTCTGCATATAGACATAAAGATGTCTGGTTATAGACATAAAGATGTCATTCTGATGTTATAGACATAAAGATGTCATTGTTCTGATGTTAGACATAAAGATGTCTGTCATAGACATAAAGATGTCTGGTTATAGACATAAAGATGTCTGGTTATAGACATAAAGATGTCTCAATAAGGCATTGGCCATAAAGATGTCATTCTGATGCTATAGACAAAGATGTCTGGTTATAGACAAAAGATGTCTGGGTTATAGACATAAAGATGTCTGGTTATAGACATAAAGATGTCTGGGTTATAGACATAAAGATGTCATTCTGATGTTATAGACATAAAGATGTCTGGTTATAAAAACATAAAGATGTTATTATAGACATAAAGATGTCTGGCTATAGACATAAAGATGTCTGGTTATAGACATAAGATGCCTTATATTATAGACATAAAGATGTCATTCTGATGTTATAGACATAAAGATGTCTGGTTATAGACATAAAGATGTCATTCTTGATGTTATAGACATGTATCCTGTTACCATATCACCTGTAATCAGGTGAACCTGATTATAATTCCCACTCAGGTCCCCTGTTACCATATCACTTGTAATCAGGTGAACCTGATTATAATTCCTCATCAGGTCCCTGTTACCATATCATCCAATCAGGTGAACCTGATTATACTCACCAGGTCCCTGTTACCATATCACCTGTAATCAGTGAACCTGATTGTGGTAATTCCTCATCAGGTCCCCTGTTACCATATCATCTGTAATCAGGTGAAACCGATTATAATTCTCATCAGGTCCCTGTTACCATATCACCTGTAATCAGGTGTTGTTGAATGAATGTCTGAACACCTGTCCCTCCCCCGACAGTATTTCTACAGCCGTATTTCCGTGATCCAGAATGCTATATAGATGTACCCTGTATATTTGAATATGCAAATGTAGTAAATAACAACCACTCTCTGAAGTAGCATTTCATTTCCATCCATCTAATCTATTCAGATATGCCATAAACATTTGAAATACATTCCAATCCTTTATCCAGGACTTCACCCTATTCACCCTTGACATTTCCTCTAAGAATGTATATTCCATTTAGTGGACGCATAATTCATAAATTAACAGAGGCTGATGCTTTAAGGTCTGTTGTAGTGTCATACTGAGAGGCTGATGCTTTAAGGTCTGTTGTAGTGTCAGACTGAGTGGCTGATGCTTTAAGGTCTATCGTAGTGTCATGCTGAGAGGCTGATGCTTTAAGGTCTATCGTAGTGTCATGCTGAGAAGCTGATGCTTTAAGGTCTATCGTAGTGTCATGCTGAGAGGCTGATGCTTTAAGGTCTATCGTAGTGTCATGCTGAGAGGCTGATGCTTTAAGGTCTGTTGTAGTGTCAGACTGAGTGGCTGATGCTTTAAGGTCTATCGTAGTGTCATGCTGAGAGGCTGATGCTTTAAGGTCTATCGTAGTGTCATGCTGAGAAGCTGATGCTTTAAGGTCTATCGTAGTGTCATGCTGAGAGGCTGATGCTTTAAGGTCTATCGTAGTGTCATGCTGAGAGGCTGATGCTTTAAGGTCTGTTGTAGTGTCATGCTGAGTGGCTGATGCTTTAAGGTCTGTTGTAGTGTCATGCTGAGAGGCTGATGCTTTAAGGTCTGTTGTAGTGTCATGCTGAGAGGCTGATGCTTTAAGGTCTATCGTAGTGTCATGCTGAGAGGCTGATGCTTTAAGGTCTATCGAGTGTTAGGCTGGGAGAGGCTGAAGCTTTAAGGTCTGTTGTAGTGTCATGCTGAGAGGCTGAAGCTTTAAGGTCTATCATAGTGTCATGCTGAGAGGCTGATGCTTTAAGGTATGTTGTAGTGTCAGACTGAGAGGCTGATGCTTTGTCTAAGGTCTATCGTATTGTCGTGTGGCTGAGAGAGGCTGATGCTTTAAGGTCTATCGTAGTCATGCAGAGGCTGATGCTTTAAGGTCTATCGTAGTTTCATGCTGAGAGGCTGATGCTTTAAGGTCTATCGAGTGTCATGCTGAGAGGCTGATGCTTTAAGGTCTATCATAGTGTCACTCTGAGAGGCTGAAGCTTTAAGGTCTGCTGTAGTGTCATTATGAGAGGCTGAAGGCTTTAAGGTCTGTTGTAGTGTCAGACTGAGCTTACGGTCTATCGTCGTGTCATGCTGAGAGGCTGAAGCTTTAAGGTCTGTTGTAGTGTCATGCTGAGAGGCGAATGCTTTAAGGTCTCATCACCGTAGTGTCATGCTGAGAGGCTGAAGCTTTAAGGTCTGTTGTAGTGTCAGACTGAGAGGCTGAAACTTTAGGTCTGTTGTAGTGTCATGCTGAGAGGCTGAAGCTTTAAGGTCTATCAGTGTCAGGCCAGAGGCTGAAGCTTTAAGGTCTTGTAGTGTCAGACTGAAGGTTAAAGCTTTAAGGTCTATCGTAGTGTTGGACTGAGAGGCTGAAGCTTTAATTTCTATCGTAGTGTCAGACTGAGAGGATTAAGCTAGGTCTATCGTAGTGTCAGACTGAGCTGAAGCTTTAAGGTCTATCGTAGTGTCAGACTGAGAAGCTGAAGCTTTAAGGTCTATCGTAGTGTCATGCTGAGAGGCTGAAGCTTTAAGGTCTGTTGTAGTGTCATACTGAGAGGCTGATGCTTTAAGGTCTGTTGTAGTGTCAGACTGAGTGGCTGATGCTTTAAGGTCTATTGTAGTGTCAGACTGAGAGGCTGATGCTTTAAGGTCTATCGTAGTGTCATGCTGAGTGGCTGATGCTTTAAGGTCTGTTGTAGTGTCATGCTGAGAGGCTGATGCTTTAAGGTCTGTTGTAGTGTCATGCTGAGAGGCTGATGCTTTAAGGTCTATCGTAGTGTCATGCTGAGAGGCTGATGCTTTAAGGTCTATCGTAGTGTTAGGCTGAGAGGCTGAAGCTTTAAGGTCTGTTGTAGTGTCATGCTGAGAGGCTGAAGCTTTAAGGTCTATCATAGTGTCATGCTGAGAGGCTGATGCTTTAAGGTCTGTTGTAGTGTCAGACTGAGAGGCTGATGCCCCAAGGTCTATCGTAGTGTCGTGCTGAGAGGCTGATGCTTTGGGTCTATCGTAGTGTCATGCTGAGAAGCTGATGCTTTAAGGTCTATCGTGATGTCATGCTGAGAGGCTGATGCTGGGTCTATCGTAGTGTCATGCTGAGAGGCTGATGCTTTAAGGTCTATCGTAGTTTCATGCTGAGAAGCTGATGCTTTAAGGTCTATCGTAGTGTCACGCTGAGAACTGGCTTTAGGTCTGTTGTAGTGTCATTATGAGAGAGCTGAAGCTTTAAAGGTCTGTTGTGATGTCATTTGAGCTTTAAGGTCTATCGTGTGTCATGTGAGAGGCTGACTTTAAGGTCTGTTGTAGTGTCATGCTGAAATTTCATCTTTAAGGTCTATCGTAGTGTCATGCTGAGAGGCTGAAGCTTTAAGGTCTGTTGTAGTGTCAGACTGAGAGGCTGAAACTTAAGGTCTGTTGTAGTGTGCTGAGAAGGCTGAAGCTTTAAGGTCTATCGTAGTGTCAGACTGAGATGCTGAAGCTTTAAGGTCTGTTGTAGTGTCAGACTGAGAGGTTAAAGCTTTAAGGTCTATCGTAGTGTTGGACTGAGAGGCTGAAGCTTTAAGTTCTATCGTAGTGTCAGACTGAGAGGTTAAAGCTTTAAGGTCTATCGTAGTGTCAGACTGAGAGGCTGAAGCTTTAAGGTCTATCGTAGTGTCAGACTGAGAAGCTGAAGCTTTAAGGTCTATCGTAGTGTCATGCTGAGAGGCTGAAGCTTTAAGGTCTGTTGTAGTGTCAGACTGAGAGGCTGAAACTTTAAGGTCTGTTGTAGTGGCAGGCTGCAGCCAGGCCACCCTGAGAGCAGAATGTACAACACTGTTGTCAGTCCCCACTGATGTCCAACGCACACCTCCCTCTCAGGTACAGCACTCACTATTCTGACACAGCTGAATTATTCATAGGTAAGTGATAAATGTCTCTGAAGCATGAGAAATAGCTGGTGCGATGATGAATATGAAAAGCCTAGTATAATTTATAAGGATGTGTTGGATTAGTGTAAAGCTCTCTCAAGGACTTTCATTATTCATAATTTTGGGGGTTTCAGTACAATAGTGATTCTCAGAAAAGTAGGTAGTCTTAGATCGCTGGTAGGAGGGTGGTGATTTTCATCTCCTACCTAGCTGCTCCAATCAGGATTAAAATACATTTAAATGTACTAACTTACAAATTTAATGTTATATACCGAACACAAATATAAATGCAGCATGTAAAGTGTTGGTCCCATGTTTGACGAGCTAAAATAAAATATCCCTGAAATGTTCCATACGCACAAAAATATTATTTCTCAAAAATGTTGCGCATCCCTGTTATGAAAATGTATCCTTTGCCAAGATCTTTCATCCAACTGACAGGTGTGGCATATCAATAAGCCCATGAAACAGCATGCGCATTGCACAGGTGCACCTTGTGCTGGGGACAATGAAAGGCCACTCTAAAATGTGCAGTTTTGTCACACAACACAATTCCACAGATTTCTCAAGTCTTGAAGGAGCGTGCAATTGGCATGCTGACTGCAGGAATGTAGACCAGAGCTGTTCACAGATAATAATGTTTATTTCTCTACCATAAGCCGCCTCCAACGTCATTTTAGAGAATTTGGCCGTTTTCTAACAGGTCTCACAACTGCAGACCATGTGTATTCACGCCAGCCCAGGACGTCCACATCCAGTTTCTTCCCACATCCAGATGGTCTGAGACCAGCCACCCAGACAGCTGATGAAACTGTGGGTTTACACAAGCAAAGAATGTCTGCACAAACTGTCAGAAACCGTCTCAGGGAAGCTCATCTGTGTGCTCGTCGTCCTCACCAGGGTCTTGACCTGACTGCAGTTCAGCATTGTAACCGACTTCAGTGGGGAAATGCTCAACCTTCGATGGCCACTCCACTGGTATGCTGGAGAAGTGTGCTCTTCACGGATGAATCCCGGGATCAACTGTGCGGGCAGATGGTGGACAGCATGTATGAATACCACCAGGAATGCCAGTGATGAGATCTGAGGTCTGTTGTATCTGTGCCGTTATTCCTCCTGTTCTGTGTTTCAAGCATGATAATGAATGAACAGGAATGCAGTGAGATCCTGAGGCTATTCGTCCTCCTCCATCCTCCATGTTTCAGCATGATAATGCACGGCCCCATGTCTCAAGGATCTGTACACAATTCTGGAAGCTGAAAAAATATCCCAGTTCTTTATAGCCGGTATATGTCACCAATTGAGCATGTTTGGTATGCTCCTGGATCGACGTGCAACAGCATGTTCCACTTCCCACCAATATCCAGCACCGGTCGAAGAGGAGGTGGCTTCGCCCATATCCAGCAACATGGGCGTTGAAGAGGTGGCTTCCCGCCATTATCCAGCAACTTGGCCGTTGAAGAGGAGTGGGCTTCCCTTGTATCAGCCTTGGCCGTTGAAGAGGAGTGGGCTTCCCGCCAATATCCAGCAATTTGGCCGTTGAAGAGGAGTGGGCTTCCCACCAATATCCAGCAACTTGGCCGTTGAAGAGGAGTGGGCTTCCCGCCAATATCCAGCAATTTGGCCGTTGAAGAGGAGTGGGCTTCCCGCCAATATCCAGCAACTTGGCCGTTGAAGAGGAGTGGGCTTCCCGCCAATATCCAGCAACTTGGCCGTTGAAGAGGAGTGGGCTTCCCGCCAATATCCAGCAACTTGGCCGTTGAAGAGGAGTGGGCTTCCCGCCAATATCCAGCAACTTGGCCGTTGAAGAGGAGTGGGCTTCCCGCCAATATCCAGCAACTTGGCCGTTGAAGAGGAGTGGGCTTCCCGCCAATATCCAGCAACTTGGCCGTTGAAGAGGAGTGGGCTTCCGCCAATATCCAGCAACTTGGCCGTTGAAGAGGAGTGGGTTTCCCGCCAATATCCAGCAACTTGGCCATTGAAGAGGAGTGGGCTTCCCACCAATATCCAGCAACTTGGCCGTTGAAGAGGAGTGGGTTTCCCGCCAATATCCAGCAACTTGGCCGTTGAAGAGGAGTGGGCTTCCCGCCAATATCCAGCAACTTGGCCGTTGAAGAGGAGTGGGCTTCCCGCCAATATCCAGCAACTTGGCCGTTGAAGAGGAGTGGGCTTCCCGCCAATATCCAGCAACTTGGCCATTGAAGAGGAGTGGGCTTCCCGCCAATATCCAGCAACTTGGCCGATGAAGAGGAGTGGGCTTCCCGCCAATATCCAGCAACTTGGCCGTTGAAGAGGAGTGGGCTTCCCGCCAATATCCAGCAACTTGGCCGTTGAAGAGGAGTGGGCTTCCCGCCAATATCCAGCAACTTGGCCGTTGAAGAGGAGTGGGCTTTCGCCAATATCCAGCAACTGGCCGTTGAAGAGGAGTGGGCTTCCGCCAATATCCAGCAACTTGGCCGTTGAAGAGGAGTGGGCTTCCCGCCAATATCCAGCAACTTGGCCGTTGAAGAGGAGTGGGCTTCCCGCCAATATCCAGCAACTTGGCCGTTGAAGAGGAGTGGGAAAACATACAGGTGCATATCTGTATTCCCAGTCATGTGAAATCCATAGATTAGAGCCTCATTTATTTCTTTCAATTCACTGATTTCCTCTGAAATGGAACTGTGAAATTGTTGCATGTTGCGTTTTATATTTTTGTTCAGTGTAGATAAATGTTTGCTAATATGTTTTTTTTCCGTTCTCAACAACAGCTTTTTTACGTGAATAACTTTGGTGAAAAATGTGTAAATGCAAGATATTTATATACAAGTAAATACAGAGGTGGAAGCAGTTTTCTCCTGTTGCTTTGGAAACGGAGCTGTGATTCTTTTCAGGTTTGATTCAGAAGTAAAGCCTCCGTCAGCTCGTTTAGTCATGTGACCTGCTGTTTCTGATTATTACATCACTTAACAGAACAGGCTTCATTGTCTCAGCATTCTGGATGACACGGCTGGATCCTGTAGCTTTTACAGACATGCTACTCATCACTTCTATTACACCAATCCTCAGGAGGGCCCAGACTTTAATTTCTGAGGTATCAGAAGGCCCGATGAGATTTTTCTTATGGAGTTCTCTGTAACTTCATTAGGTTTTTATGAGCTCTCCTCTCATGCGATGGCCACACTGCCGTGGTGAGGATTCCAGTTGCATGAGAAGTCTCTCAGGAGAGTTAGAGAGAGAGACAGCCCTCTGAGCAGTAACAGTGGCAGACCAGGGAAGCTTCCTTTAAGTGTTTTAGATTAATTCAATACTATGGTTAAAAATACCACAGGGAATATCACATTCATATTTCTGTCACAGACTCACTTAATGCAGGGCTGAGTTATTGTCCTTTCAGCCCTGCCGTTTAGCCGTAGTGACTGAGTGTCTGTGACTGGGACTGGGAGTGTTTATGGTAGCCTTGGCTGGCTGCTGTGTAGCCTCAGACAAAGTCATGAAGCCCAATTCAACCCCCTTTATTGGAAAAACAATTTGAAAGTGGTTATGTTGCATAGTGTTACAGAGTTTACAGTAGATCAGGACTGGGCAACTAGCATCCCACCTGTTGTTATTAGAACTAGCATCCCACCTGTTGTTATTAGAACTAGCATCCCACCTGTTGTTATTAGAACTAGCATCCCACCTGTTGTTATTAGAACTAGCATCCCACCTTTTGAAGAACAAGTCGGGGTCTCAATTACCTGTTGTTATTAGAACTAGCATCCCACCTGTTGTTATTAGAACTAGCATCCCATCTTTTGAAGAACCAGTCGGGGTCTCAATTACCTGTTGTTATTAGAACTAGCATCCCACCTGTTGTTATTAGAACTAGCATCCCACCTGTTGTTATTAGAACTAGCATCCCACCTTTTGAAGAACCAGTCAGGGTCTCAATTACCTGTTGTTATTAGAACTAGCATCCTACCTGTTGTTATTAGAACTAGCATCTTACCTGTTATTAGAACTAGCATCCCACCTGTTGTTATTAGAACTAGCATCCCACCTGTTGAAGGCCCAGTCGGGTCTCAATTACCTGTTGTTATTAGAACTAGCATCCCACCTGTTGAAGGCCCAGTCTCAATTACCTGGGAACTAGCATCCCACCTGTTGTTATTAGAACTAGCATCCTGTTGTTATTAGAACTAGCATCCCACCTGTTGTTATTAGAACTAGCATCCCACCTGTTGTTATTAGAACTAGCATCCTACCTGTTGTTATTAGAACTAGCATCCCACCTGTTGTTATTAGAACTAGCATCCTAACTGTTGTTATTAGAACTAGCATCCCAGTCTGGGTCTCAATTTATTGTTGTTATTAGAACTAGCAAACCCGCCTCAGGCCTATATATTGTTGATGTCAAGGCCTTAGGCCTATATATCACCAAGTAGACTAAAGGCCTATAGACTAAAGACGCACTGCTACTGATGTTAAGTAGACTAAAGATGCACTGCTACTGATGTTAAGTAGAATAAAGATGCACTGCTACTGATGTTAAGTAGACTAAAGATGCACTGCTACTGATGTTAAGTAGAATAAAGATGCACTGCTACTGATGTTAAGTAGACTAAAGATGCACTGCTACTGATGTTAAGTAGACTAAAGATGAACCACTACTGATGTTAAGTAGAATAAAGATGCACTGCTACTGATGTTAAGTAGACTAAAGATGAACCACTACTGATGTTAAGTAGACTAAAGATGCACTGCTACTGATGTTAAGTAGACTAAAGATGAACCACTACTGATGTTAAGTAGACTACATTTGTATTTTAATGTATTGGGTTGGAAGCTAACAGTTGCAGCCTGTGTAGATTTTGATCAGAGCAATTTAGTCTAGGCAGGCTACGGCTGGGAAACTCCAGTACCCAGGCAGGCTACGGCTGGGAAACTCCAGGACCCAGGCAGGCTACGGCTGGGAAACTCCAGGACCCAGGCAGGCTACGGCTGGGAAACTCCAGTACCCAGGCAGGCTACTGCTGGGAAACTCCAGGACCCAGGCAGGCTATGGCTGAAACTCCAGGACCTGCAGCCAGGCTATGGCTGGAAACTCAGGACCCAGGCAGGCTACGGCTGGGAAACTCCAGTACCCAGGCAGGCTACGGCTGGGAAACTCCAGGACCCAGGCAGGCTACGGCTGGGAAACTCCAGGACCCATTTCAACAGACAATAATGTTTATGTAGAAGAACCAAACTTGGACGTTTATAAAACAAATGAACAATGAACCGATCATTTGCCAGAAAAATAGATGCGTTGTTATATCTGGAATTTTGACATGTATAATTAAACATGTTAATTTATCATTGGTAAGTTTAACTGCCTGTGCCAAAAATATATATTTGAAAACAATACCATTATGCCTACCTGTGTTGATTTCAATCCCAGGCATATGGCCTAGGTTGGATACAGCTGAGGAGTATATCTGTCTGTCGTAAAGCCTGTTTGTGGAGAAAAACTCATTCTGATGGGCTAGGCCTGGCTCCCAAGGCCTCTCCCTGCCCAGCCATGTGAAATCCATAGATTAGGCCCAATAATAATTTCAATTGACTGATTTCCTTATATTTCCTTACATTTGACATTTTTGCAAGTGGCTTTTATATTTTTGTTCAGTATATATTTTGGTATTCGTTTCCTGTTGCACCACCCAACTTCTGCTGAGCTTCAATTGGCGGACAGATAATAATAATATAATAATAATATATGCCATTTAGCTGAGCTTCAATTGGCGGACAGATAGCCTTACATTATCCTGGAAAATGTCTTGATAAACCTGGGAATTGATTTTTCCCGTCGATGATAGCAAGCTGTCCAGGCCCTGAGGCAGCAAAGCAGCCCCAAACCATAATGCTCCCTCCACCATACATTACAGCTGGGATGAGGTGTTGATGTTGGTGTGCTGTGCCTTTTCTCTCCACACATAGTGTCGTGTTCCTTCAAACAACTCATCTGTAGTTTCATCTGAATGTTTTCCAGTAGCGCTGTGAAACGTCCACTTTACAAACTTCAGACGTGCAGCAATGTTTATTTTGACAGCAGTGGCTTCTTCCTGTGGTGTCCTCCCATGAACACCTTGTTTAATGTGTTACGGATCGTAGACTCGTCAACAGAGATGTTAGCATCAAGTCTTTAGCTGACACTCTAGATTCTTCATTGAGCTTTCTGTGCTGTGCTCTTGCAGTCATCTTTGCAGGACAGCCACTCCTAGGGAGAGAGGAGCAACAGTGCTGAACTTTCTCCGTTTATAGACAATTTGTCTTACCGTGGACTGATGAACATCAAGGCTTTTAGAGATACTTTGTAACCCTTTCCAGCTCTATGCAAGTCAACAATTCTTCATCTTAATCTTTCTTCTGAGATCTCTTTTGTTCGAGGCATGGTTCACATCAGGAAATGCTTTTTGTGAAATAGCAAGCTTAAAATTTTGTGATTTTTTTTTATAGGGCAGGGCAGCTCTAACCAACGTCTCCAATCTCGTCTCATTGATTGGACTTCAGGTTAGCTGACTCCTGACTCCAATTCACACTTTGGCCTAGGGGGTTTCACATACTTTTTCCAACCTACACTGTAAATGTTGAAATTATATGTATTCAATATAGACAAGAAAAATACAATAATGTGTGTGTTATTATTTTAAGCAGACTATGTTAGTCTATTGTTGTGACTTAGATGAAGATCAGATCAAATTTGACACCCAACTGTATGACCAATTTATGCAAAAATCCAGGTAATTACAAAGGGTTCACATACGTTTTCTCTCCACTGTAACTTTCAAAATACAGAAATAGAGAGGTTAAGGCTAATAGAGAGAGGCTGTAGTTGGTGAACCAGGTGCAGGTAGCGATCGGTTGAAGAGCATGCATTTAGTTTTACTTGTATTTAAGAGCAATTGGAGGCCACGGAAGGAGAGTTGGTGATCTGTTTGTTAAATTGTCCTTCAAGACCTTTGAATGGCAGGGTAGGATAGTGGCAGGGTAGGATAGATATAGGTCTGTAGCAGTTTGGGTCTAGAGTGTCTACCCTTTGAAGAGGGTGATGACCGCGGCAGCTTTCCAATCTTGGGGATCTCAGACTATACGAAAGAGAGGTTGAACAGGCTGGTAATAGGGGTTGCAACAATTGCGGCGGATAATTTTAGAAAGAGAGGGTCCAGATTGTCTAGCCCGGCTGATTTGTATGGGTCCAGATTATGCAACTGTTTCAGAACATCGGCTATCTGGATTTGGGTGAAGGAGAAATGGGGGGGTTGCTGTGGAGGGTGCAGGGCTGTTGACCGGGATAGGGGTAGCCAGGTGGAAATAATGGCCAGCTGTAGAAAAATGCTTATTGAAATTTTCAATTATCGTGGATTTATCGGTGGTGACAGTGCAGTGGGTAGCTGGGAGGAGGTGCTCTTATTCTCCATGGACTTTACAGTGACTTTACAGGCAAACACAGAGAGAGAGGCTAACAGAGAGGCTAACAGAAAGGCTAACAGAGAGGCTAACAGAGAGAACAAGGTTAAAAGAGAGAGTGAGGCTAACAGATGCCAACAGAAAGGCTAACAGAGAGAGCAAGGCTAACAGAGGCTAAAAGAGTGAGAGAGGCTAACAGAGAGAGCAAGGCTAACAGAGAGTGGGGCTAGCAGAGAGAGAGAGGCTAACAGAGAGTGCAAGGCAAACAGAGAGAGCGAGGCTAACAGAGAGGCTAACATAGAGAGCGAGGCTAACAGAGAGGCTAACAGAGAGAGCGAGGCTAAAAGAGCGAGGCTAACAGAGAGAGCGAGGCTAACAGAGAGAGCGAGGCTAACAGAGAGAGCGAGGCTAACAGAGAGCGAGGCTAACAGAGAGAGATGAGAGACTAACAGAGAGAGAGGCTAGCAGAGAGAGAGAAGCTAGAGAGGGTAACAGAACAGTATCTAACCAGCAGTATAAGGATTGCCTGGGAACATGTCCTCTGTTTAACGCCATCTACGTACAACGCCATTGTTTCCTTTATATATTCAAATGATTACCATTGAAATCCCAGTTCTGTACCACAGCCATATCATACCAGAAGAGTTTCCCCTTTCTTCTACAGGGATCTAATCAGACAATACAAAGACAGCCCCCTCTCATCCCACACAGCCCTGCCTCAGCCCCTCTCATCCCACACAGCCCTGCCTCAGCCCGCCTCATCCCACAGCCCTGCCTCAGCCCCCTCTCATCCCACACAGCCCCCTCTTCCCACACAGCCCTCTCAGCCCACACAGCCCTGCCTCAGCCCCTCTCATCCCACACAGCCCTGCCTCAGCCCCCTCTCATCCCACACAGCCCCCTCACATCCCACACAGCCCTGCACCTCAGCCCCTCTCAGCCCACACAGCCCTGCAGCCCCTCTCATCCCACACAGCCCTGCCTCAGCTCTCATCCCACACAGCCCCCTCTCATCCCACACAGCCCTGCCTCAGCCCCCTCTCATCCCACACAGCCCTGCCTCAGCCCCCCTCTCATCCCACACAGCCCTGCCTCCCAGCCCCCTCTCATCCCACACAGCCCCTCTCTCCCACATCCCAGCCCCCCCCATCCCACAGCCCCTCACGCCCTATCAGCCCCCTCTCAGCCCACACAGCCCTGCCTCAGCCCCCCTCATCCCACAGCCCCTCATCCCACACAGCCCTGCCTCAGCCCCCTCTCAGCCCACACAGCCCTGCCTCAGCCCCTCCCCACCAGCCCTCTCAGCCCCCTCACACAGCCCTGCCTCAGCCCCCTCTCCAGCCCACACAGCCCTGCCTCAGCCCCCTCTCATCCCACACAGCCCTGCCTCAGCCCCCTCTCATCCCACACAGCCCCCTCTCATCCCACACAGCCCCCTCTCAGCCCACACAGCCCCTGCCTCAGCCCCCTCTCATCCCACACAGCCCTGCCTCAGCCCCTCTCATCCCACAGCCCCCTCTCATCCCACACAGCCCTGCCTCAGCCCCCTCTCAGCCCACACAGCCCTGCCTCAGCCCCCTCTCATCCCACACAGCCCTGCCTCAGCCCCTTCTCATCCCACACAGCCCTGCCTCAGCCCCCTCTCATCCCACACAGCCCTGCCTCAGCCCCCTCTCATCCCACACAGCCCTGCCTCAGCCCCCTCTCATCCCACACAGCCCCTGCCTCAGTCCCTCTCATCCCACACAGCCCTGCCTCAGCCCCTTCTCATCCCACACAGCCCTGCCTCAGCCCACACAGCCCTGCCTCATCCACACAGCCCTGCCTCAGCCCACACAGCCCTGCCTCAGCCCCTCTCATCCCACACAGCCCTGCCTCAGCCCCTTCTCATCCCACACAGCCCTGCCTCAGCCCACACAGCCCTGCCTCAGTCCCCCTCTCATCCCACACAGCCCTGCCTCAGCCCCTTCTCATCCCACACAGCCCTGCCTCAGCCCCTTCTCATCCCACACAGCCCTGCCTCAGCCCCTCTCATCCCACACAGTCTCAGCCCTGCCTCCGTCTCTGCCCTGTCTCCACTCTGTCTCAGTCTCAGCCCTGCCTCAGTCTCTGCCCTGTCTCAGTCTCAGCCCTGTCTCAGTCTCAGCCCTGTCTCAGTCTCAGCCCTGTCTCAGTCTCTTCCCTGTATCAGTCTCAGCCCTGTCTCAGTCTTTGCCCTGTCTCAGTCTTTGCCCTGTCTCAGTCTCAGCCCTGTCTCAGTCTCAGCCCTGTCTCAGTCTTAGCCCTGTCTCAGTCTTCACCCTGTCTCAGCCTTGCCTCAGTCTCCTGCCCTGTCTCTATTCTGTCTCAATCTCTATTCTGTCTCAGTCTCAGCCCTGTCTCAGTCTTAGCCCTGTCTCAGCCCTGCCTCAGTCTCCTGCCCTGTCTCTACTCTGTCTCAGTCTCTACTCTGTCTCAGTCTCAGCCCTGTCTCAGTCTCAGCCCTGCCTCAGTCTCCTGCCCTGTCTCTATTCTGTCTCAGTCTCAGCCCTGTCTCAGTCTCATGCCCTGTCTCTATTCTGTCTCAGTCTCAGACCTGTCTCAGTCTCAGCCCTGCCTCAGTCTCCTGCCCTGTCTCTATTCTGCCTCAATCTCCTGCCCTGTCTCTACTCTGTCTCAGTCTCTATTCTGTCTCAGTCTCCTGCCCTGCCTCAGACTCCTGCCCTGTCTCTATTCTGTCTCAGTCTCTATTCTGTCTCAGTCTCAGCCCTGTCTCAGTCTCCTGCCCTGTCTCTATTCTGTCTCAGTCTCTGCCCTGTCTCAGCCCTGCCTCAGTCTCTGCCCTGTCTCAGCCCTGCATCAGTCTCAGCCCTGCCTCAGTCTCTGCCCTGTCTTAGTCTCAGCCCTGCCTCAGTCTCTGCCCTGTCTCAGTCTCCTGCCCTGTCTCTATTCTGTCTCAGTCTCTATTCTGTCTCAGTCTCAGCCATGTCTCAGTCTCCTGCCCTGTCTCAGTCTCAGCCCTGTCTCAGTCCTAGCCCTGTCTCAGTCTCCTGCCCTGTCTCTATTCTCTCTCTCAGGCTCAGCCCTGTCTCAGTCTTAGCCCTGTCTCAGTCTTCGCCCTGTCTCAGTCTTAGACCTGTCTCAGCCCTGCCTCAGTCTCCTGCCCTGTCTCTACTCTGTCTCAGTCTCAGCCCTGCCTCAGTCTCCTGCCCTGTCTCTATTCTGTCTCAGTCTCTATTCTGTCTCAGTCTCAGCCCTGTCTTAGTGTTAGCCCTGTCTCAGCCCTGCCTCAGTCTCCTGCCCTGTCTCTACTCTGTCTCAGTCTCTACTCTGTCTCAGACTCAGCCCTGTCTCAGTCTTCGCCCTGTCTCAGTCTTAGACCTGTCTCAGCCCTGCCTCAGTCTCCTGCCCTGTCTCTACTTTGTCTCAGTCTCAGCCCTGCCTCAGTCTCCTGCCCTGTCTCTATTCTGTCTCAGTCTCTATTCTGTCTCAGTCTCAGCCCTGTCTTAGTGTTAGCCCTGTCTCAGCCCTGCCTCAGTCTCCTGCCCTGTCTCTACTCTGTCTCAGTCTCTACTCTGTCTCAGACTCAGCCCTGTCTCAGTCTTCGCCCTGTCTCAGTCTTAGACCTGTCTCAGCCCTGCTTCAGTCTCCTGCCCTGTCTCTATTCTGTCTCAGTCTCAGCCCTGTCTCAGTCCTAGCCCTGTCTCAGTCTCCTGCCCTGTCTCTATTCTCTCTCAGTCTCAGCCCTGTCTCAGTCGTAGCCCTGTCTCAGTCTTCGCCCTGTCTCAGTCTTAGACCTGTCTCAGCCCTACCTCAGTCTCCTGCCCTGTCTCTACTCTGTCTCAGTCTCAGCCCTGTCTCAGTCGTAGCCCTGTCTCAGTCTTCACCCTGTCTCAGCCCTGCCTCAGTCTCCTGCCCTGTCTCTATTCTGTCTCAGTCTCTATTCTGTCTCAGTCTCAGCCCTATCTTAGTGTTAGCCCTGTCTCAGCCCTGCCTCAGTCTCCTGCCCTGTCTCTACTCTGTCTCAGTCTCAGCCCTGCCTCAGTCTCCTGCCCTGTCTCTACTCTGTCTCAGTCTCAGCCCTGCCTCAGTCTCCTGCCCTGTCTCTATTCTGTCTCAGTCTCTATTCTGTCTCAGTCTCCTGCCCTGCCTCAGTCTCCTGCCCTGTCTCTATTCTGTCTCAGTCTCAGCCCTGTCTCAGTCTCAGCCCTGCCTCAGTCTCCTGCCCTGTCTCTATTCTGTCTCAGTCTCAGCCCTGTCTCAGTCTCCTGCCATGCCTCAGTCTCCTGCCCTGTCTCTACTCTGTCTCAGTCTCAGCCCTGTATCTATTCTGTCTCAGTCTCTATTCTGTCTCAGGCTCAGCCGTGTCTCAGTCTCCTGCCCTGCCTCAGTCTCCTGCCCTGTCTCTACTCTGTCTCAGTCTCAGCCCTGTATCTATTCTGTCTCAGTCTCTATTCTGTCTCAGTCTCAGCCCTGCCTCCGTCTCTACCCTGTCTCTATTCTGTCTCAGTCTCAGCCCTGTCTCAGTCTCCTGCCCTGCCTCAGTCTCCTGCCCTGTCTCTACTCTGTCTCAGTCTCAGCCCTGCCTCCGTCTCTACCCTTTCTCTATTCTGTCTCAGTCTCAGCCCTGTCTCAGTCTCCTGCCCTGCCTCAGTCTCCTGCCCTGTCTCTACTCTGTCTCAGTCTCAGCCCTGTCTCAGTCGCAGCCCTGCCTCAGTCTCCTGCCCTGTCTCTATTCTGTCTCAGTCTCAGCCCTGTCTCAGTCTCCTGCCCTGCCTCAGTCTCCTGCCCTGTCTCTACTCTGTCTCAGTCTCAGCCCTGCCTCCGTCTCTACCCTGTCTCTATTCTGTCTCAGTCTCAGCCCTGCCTCAGTCTCCTGCCCTGCCTCAGTCTCCTGCCCTGTCTCTATTCTGTCTCAGTCTCCTGCCCTGTCTCTATTCAGTCTCAGTCTCAGCCCTGTCTCCGTCTCTACCCTGTCTCTATTCAGTCTCAGTCTATGTCTCTTCTGTAATGGCTACTCATCAACCCTCTTATACCCATTGACTCTATTACTGACAGTATTTCACCCTCTGTGTCTATATACAGGGGGATTTCACAGTTATCCATACAGTGGGGAGATGACTGTATTTGCTGTATGCTCCTGGTTGGTAGTTAATCACAGCTTTGTCCTAGAGGGAATATATCTGCAGTACTTCTGTTTCTCCATGTGAGGGCAGTGCTGTCCTACTATTCTGTGTGTTTATACCAGCCATATGAGGTTAGCAGCTAGGCTTTCCCTAGTGTTCTGTGTGTTTATACCAGCCATATGAGGTTAGCAGGCTTTCCCTAGTGTTCTGTGTGTTTATACCAGCCACATGAGGTTAGTAGCTCGTCTTTCCCTAGTGTTCTGTGTGTTTATACCAGCCATATGAGGTTAGCAGGCTTTCCCTAGTGTTCTGTGTGTTTATACCAGCCATATGAGGTTAGCAGGCTTTCCCTAGTGTTCTGTGTGTTTATACCAGCCATATGAGGTTAGCAGGCTTTCCCTAGTGTTCTGTGTGTTTATACCAGCCATATGAGGTTAGCAGGCTTTCCTAGTGTTCTGTGTGTTTATACCAGCCATATGAGGTTAGCAGGCTTTCCTAGTGTTCTGTGTGTTTATACCAGCCATATGAGGTTAGCAGCTAGGCTTTCCCAGCTAGTGTTCTGTGTGTTTATACCAGCCATATGAGGTTAGCAACTAGGCTTTCCTAGTGTTCTGTGTTTTATACCAGCCATATGAGGTTAGCAGGCTTTCCCTAGTGTTCTGTGTGTTTATACCAGCCATATGAGGTTAGCAGGCTTTCCCTAGTGTTCTGTGTGTTTATACCAGCCATATGAGGTTAGCAGGCTTTCCCTAGTGTTCTGTGTGTTTATACCAGCCATATGAGGTTAGCAGGCTTTCCCTAGTGTTCTGTGTGTTTATACCAGCCATATGAGGTTAGCAGGCTTTCCTAGTGTTCTGTGTGTTTATACCAGCCATATGAGGTTAGCAGGCTTTCCCTAGTGTTCTGTGTGTTTATACCAGCCATATGAGGTTAGCAGGCTTTCCCTAGTGTTCTGTGTGTTTATACCAGCCATATGAGGTTAGCAGGCTTTCCCTAGTGTTCTGTGTGTTTATACCAGCCATATGAGGTTAGCAGGCTTTCCCTAGTGTTCTGTGTGTTTACACCAGCCATATGAGGTTAGCAGGCTTTCCCTAGTGTTCTGTGTGTTTATACCAGCCATATGAGGTTAGCAGGCTTTCCCTAGTGTTCTGTGTGTTTATACCAGCCATATGAGGTTAGCAGGCTTTCCCTAGTGTTCTGTGTGTTTATACCAGGATATGAAAAGGTTCTGGCGCTGTGATAACAGCAGACCTCTACCTCAACTGTGATACAAGACAAAGGAGAAGATTTCCCTAGTGTTCTGTGTGGAAAGGAGGAACGAGCACGCCCCATTCTCATTTATACCACATATGGGCTTTCCCTAGTAGTGTGATACCAGCCAGAGGTTAGAAGCTTTCCCTAGTGTTCTGTGTGTTTACACCGCCATATGACCCTCCCTAGTGTTCTGTGCGAACACAGCCATAGAGTGTGAGGCTTTCCCTAGTGTTCCTGTGAGTTTATACAGACACTGACATAATAACTTTCCTTCAGGAGGAGATAAAGACACAGTGACATAAAACAGGGGATCCTTCAGGAGGTCAGAGATCTGGCGCTGTGATAACAGGAGAACAGACCTCTACCTCAACGTGATCAAGACAAAGGAGAAGATTGTGGACTGCAGGAAAAGGAGGAACGAGCACGCCCCCATTCTCATCGACAGGGCTGTAGTGGAGCAGGTTGAGAGCTTCAAGTTCCTTGGTGTCCACATAGCCAATGACCCCTCATGGTGCGAACACACTAAGACAGTCGTGAAGACAAAGACTATTCCCCCTCAGGAGATACAGACACTGACATAATAACATATCCTTCAGGAGGAGATAAAGACACAGTGACATAATAACAGATCCTTCAGGAGGAGATACAGACACAGTGACATAATAACAGATCCTTCAGGAGGAGATACAGACACACTGACATAATAACAGATCCTTCAGGAGATACAGACTCAGTGACATAATAACAGATCCTTCAGGAGGAGATACAGACACACTGACATAATAACAGATCCTTCAGGAGGAGATACAGACTGTGACATAATAACAGATCCTTCAGGAGGAGATACAGACACAGTGACATAATAACAGATCCTTCAGGAGATACAGACTCAGTGACATAATAACAGATCCTTCAGGAGGAGATACAGACACAGTGACATAATAACAGATCCTTCAGGAGGAGATACAGACACACTGACATAATAACAGATCCTTCAGGAGAGATACAGACACAGTGACATAATAACAGATCCTTCAGGAGGAGACATACAGACACAGTGACATAATAACAGATCCTTCAGGAGAGATACAGACTCAGTGACATAATAACAGATCCTTCAGGAGATACAGACACAGTGACATAATAACAGATCCTTCAGGAGAGATACAGACTCAGTGACATAATAACAGATCCTTCAGGAGGAGATACAGACCTTCAGGAGGAGATAGTGACATAATAACAGATCCTTCAGGAGAGATACAGACACAGTGACATAATAACAGATCCTTCAGGAGATACAGACACAGTGACATAATAACAGATCCTTCAGGAGGAGATACAGACACAGTGACATAATAACAGATCCTTCAGGAGATACAGACACAGTGACATAATAACAGATCCTTCAGGGAGATACAGACACAGTGACATAATAACAGATCCTTCAGGAGATACAGACACAGTGACATAATAACAGATCCTTCAGGAGGAGATACAGACACAGTGACATAATAACAGATCCTTCAGGAGATACAGACACAGTGACATAATAACAGATCCTTCAGGAGAGATACAGACACAGTGACACATAATAACAGATCCTTCAGGAGGAGATACAGACACAGTGACATAATAACAGATCCTTCAGGAGATACAGACACAGTGACATAATAACAGATCCTTCAGGAGATACAGACACAGTGACATAATAACAGATCCTTCAGGAGATACAGACACAGTGACATAATAACAGATCCTTCAGGGAGATACAGACACAGTGACATAATAACAGATCCTTCAGGAGGACACAGACATAATAACAGATCCTTCAGGAGATACAGACACAGACATAATAACAGATCCTTCAGGAGATACAGACACAGTGACATAATAACAGATCCTTCAGGAGATACAGACACAGTGACATAATAACAGATCCTTCAGATACAGACACAGTGACATAATAACAGATCCTTCAGGAGATACAGACACAGTGACATAATAACAGATCCTTCAGGAGATACAGACACAGTGACATAATAACAGATCCTTCAGGAGAGATACAGACACAGTGACATAATAACAGATCCTTCAGGAGGAGATACAGACACAGTGACATAATAACAGATCCTTCAGGAGATACAGACACAGTGACATAATAACAGATCCTTCAGGAGATACAGACACAGTGACATAATAACAGATCCTTCAGGAGATACAGACACAGTGACATAATAACAGATCCTTCAGGAGATACAGACACAGTGACATAATAACAGATCCTTCAGGAGATACAGACACAGTGACATAATAACAGATCCTTCAGGGAGATACAGACACAGTGACATAATAACAGATCCTTCAGGAGGAGATACAGACACAGTGACATAATAACAGATCCTTCAGGAGATACAGACACAGTGACATAATAACAGATCCTTCAGGAGATACAGACACAGTGACATAATAACAGATCCTTCAGGAGGAGATACAGACTCAGTGACATAATAACAGATCCTTCAGGAGGAGATACAGACACAGTGACATAATAACAGATCCTTCAGGAGATACAGACACAGTGACATAATAACAGATCCTTCAGGAGATACAGACACAGTGACATAATAACAGATCCTTCAGGAGGAGATACAGACACAGTGACATAATAACAGATCCTTCAGGAGATACAGACACAGTGACATAATAACAGATCCTTCAGGAGGAGATACAGACACAGTGACATAATAACAGATCCTTCAGGAGATACAGACACAGTGACATAATAACAGATCCTTCAGGAGGAGATACAGACACAGTGACATAATAACAGATCCTTCAGGAGGAGATACAGACTCAGTGACATAATAACAGATCCTTCAGGAGGAGATACAGACACAGTGACATAATAACAGATCCTTCAGGAGATACAGACTCAGTGACATAATAACAGATCCTTCAGGAGATACAGACTCAGTGACATAATAACAGATCCTTCAGGAGGAGATACAGACTCAGTGACATAATAACAGATCCTTCAGGAGATACAGACTCAGTGACATAATAACAGATCCTTCAGGAGATACAGACTCAGTGACATAATAACAGATCCTTCAGGAGGAGATACAGACACAGTGACATAATAACAGATCCTTCAGGAGGAGATACAGACACAGTGACATAATAACAGATCCTTCAGGAGATACAGACTCAGTGACATAATAACAGATCCTTCAGGAGATACAGACTCAGTGACATAATAACAGATCCTTCAGGAGAGATACAGACTCAGTGACATAATAACAGATCCTTCAGGAGATACAGACTCAGTGACATAATAACAGATCCTTCAGGAGAGATACAGACACAGTGACATAATAACAGATCCTTCAGGAGGAGATACAGACACAGTGACATAATAACAGATCCTTCAGGAGATACAGACTCAGTGACATAATAACAGATCCTTCAGGAGATACAGACTCAGGACTACAGTGACATAATAACAGATCCTTCAGGAGGAGATACAGACACAGTGACATAATAACAGATCCTTCAGGAGGAGATACAGACTCAGTGACATAATAACAGATCCTTCAGGAGATACAGACTCAGTGACATAATAACAGATCCTTCAGGAGATACAGACTCAGTGACATAATAACAGATCCTTCAGGAGGAGATACAGACTCAGTGACATAATAACAGATCCTTCAGGAGGAGATACAGACTCAGTGACATAATAACAGATCCTTCAGGAGGAGATAATAGACAGACTCAGTGACATAATAACAGATCCTTCAGGAGGAGATACAGACTCAGTGACATAATAACAGATCCTTCAGGAGATACAGACACAGTGACATAATAACAGATCCTTCAGGAGATACAGACTCAGTGACATAATAACAGATCCTTCAGGAGATACAGACTCAGTGACATAATAACAGATCCTTCAGGAGATACAGACTCAGTGACATAATAACAGATCCTTCAGGAGATACAGACTCAGTGACATAATAACAGATCCTTCAGGAGATACAGACTCAGTGACATAATAACAGATCCTTCAGGAGATACAGACACAGTGACATAATAACAGATCCTTCAGGAGATACAGACACAGTGACATAATAACAGATCCTTCAGGAGGAGATACAGACACAGTGACATAATAACAGATCCTTCAGGAGATACAGACACAGTGACATAATAACAGATCCTTCAGGAGGAGATACAGACTCAGTGACATAATAACAGATCCTTCAGGAGGAGATACAGACTCAGTGACATAATAACAGATCCTTCAGGAGATACAGACTCAGTGACATAATAACAGATCCTTCAGGAGGAGATACAGACTCAGTGACATAATAACAGATCCTTCAGGAGATACAGACTCAGTGACATAATAACAGATCCTTCAGGAGGAGATACAGACTCAGTGACATAATAACAGATCCTTCAGGAGATACAGACTCAGTGACATAATAACAGATCCTTCAGGAGGACACAGATACAGACTCAGTGACATAATAACAGATCCTTCAGGAGGAGATACAGACACAGTGACATAATAACAGATCCTTCAGGAGATACAGACTCAGTGACATAATAACAGATCCTTCAGGAGAGATACAGACTCAGTGACATAATAACAGATCCTTCAGGAGATACAGACTCAGTGACATAATAACAGATCCTTCAGGAGGAGATACAGACTCAGTGACATAATAACAGATCCTTCAGGAGATACAGACTCAGTGACATAATAACAGATCCTTCAGGAGATACAGACTCAGTGACATAATAACAGATCCTTCAGGAGATACAGACTCAGTGACATAATAACAGATCCTTCAGGAGATACAGACTCAGTGACATAATAACAGATCCTTCAGGAGATACAGACTCAGTGACATAATAACAGATCCTTCAGGAGAGATACAGACTCAGTGACATAATAACAGATCCTTCAGGAGATACAGACTCAGTGACATAATAACAGATCCTTCAGGAGGAGATACAGACTCAGTGACATAATAACAGATCCTTCAGGAGGAGATACAGACACAGTGACATAATAACAGATCCTTCAGGAGATACAGACTCAGTGACATAATAACAGATCCTTCAGGAGGAGATACAGACTCAGTGACATAATAACAGATCCTTCAGGAGATACAGACTCAGTGACATAATAACAGATCCTTCAGGAGGAGATACAGACTCAGTGACATAATAACAGATCCTTCAGGAGATACAGACTCAGTGACATAATAACAGATCCTTCAGGAGATACAGACTCAGTGACATAATAACAGATCCTTCAGGAGATACAGACTCAGTGACATAATAACAGATCCTTCAGGAGATACAGACTCAGTGACATAATAACAGATCCTTCAGGAGATACAGACTCAGTGACATAATAACAGATCCTTCAGGAGATACAGACTCAGTGACATAATAACAGATCCTTCAGGAGATACAGACTCAGTGACATAATAACAGATCCTTCAGGAGATACAGACTCAGTGACATAATAACAGATCCTTCAGGAGATACAGACTCAGTGACATAATAACAGATCCTTCAGGAGATACAGACTCAGTGACATAATAACAGATCCTTCAGGAGGAGATACAGACTCAGTGACATAATAACAGATCCTTCAGGAGATACAGACTCAGTGACATAATAACAGATCCTTCAGGAGGAGATACAGACTCAGTGACATAATAACAGATCCTTCAGGAGATACAGACTCAGTGACATAATAACAGATCCTTCAGGAGATACAGACTCAGTGACATAATAACAGATCCTTCAGGAGAGATACAGACTCAGTGACATAATAACAGATCCTTCAGGAGATACAGACTCAGTGACATAATAACAGATCCTTCAGGAGATACAGACTCAGTGACATAATAACAGATCCTTCAGGAGGATACAGACTCAGTGACATAATAACAGATCCTTCAGGAGATACAGACACAGTGACATAATAACAGATCCTTCAGGAGGAGATACAGACTCAGTGACATAATAACAGATCCTTCAGGAGATACAGACTCAGTGACATAATAACTAGAGTAATGATAATATATTCTGGATGGGTCACTACATTGTAGAATCATTTTATAACATATTATATTCTGAAAGGAGACTACATTCTAGAATCCTTTTAGAAGCGATATTATATTCTGAATGGGTCACTACATTCAGTAGAATCCTTTTAGAAGTGATATTATATTCTGAATGGGTCACTACATTTTACAATAATGTTTAGTAATGATTTTATATTTTTTCCAGAGCCAAAACACAGTTTTTCTGAGTTTATGTGTGTCACAGTCAGTCCCCGTCTGCATTCCTGCCTGCCTGCCTTCCTGCATTCCTGCCTGCCCTCCCTTCCGGCACCACACAGCCAGGTCTCTGACCTATGAGAGATAAGACAACAGTAGTTAATGATATGAGAGATAAGACAACAGTAGTTAATGATAAGAGAGATAAGACAACAGTAGTTAATGATAAGAGATAAGACAACAGTAGTTAATGATAAGAGAGATAAGACAACAGTAGTTAATGATATGAGAGATAAGACAACAGTAGTTAATGATATGAGAGATAAGACAACAGTAGTTAATGATATGAGAGATAAGACAACAGTAGTTAATGATATGAGAGATAAGACAACAGTAGTTAATGATATGAGAGATAAGACAACAGTAGTTAATGATATGAGAGATAAGACAACAGTAGTTCATGATAAGAGATAAGACAACAGTAGTTAATGATATGAGAGATAAGACACACAGTTTTTAATGATATAGAGATAAGACAACAGTAGTTAATGATATGAGAGATAAGACAACTGTAGTTAATGATATGAGAGATAAGACAACAGTAGTTAATGATAAGAGATAAGACAACAGTAGTTAATGATATGAGAGATAAGACAACAGTAGTTAATGATATGAGAGATAAGACAACAAGTAGTAGTTAATGATAAGAGATAAGACAACAGTAGTTAATGATAAGAGATAAGACAACAGTAGTTAATGATATGAGAGATAAGACAACAAGATGCAGTAGTTAATGATATGAGAGATAAGACAACAGTAGTTAATGATATGAGAGATAAGACAACAGTAGTTAATGATATGAGAGATAAGACAACAGTAGTTAATGATATGAGAGATAAGACAACAGTAGTTAATGATATGAGAGATAAGACAACAGTAGTTAATGATATGAGAGATAAGACAACAGTAGTTAATGATATGAGAGATAAGACAACAGTAGTTAATGATATGAGAGATAAGACAACAGTAGTTAATGATATGAGAGATAAGACAACAGTAGTTAATGATATGAGAGATAAGACAACAGTAGTTAATGATATGAGAGATAAGACAACAGTAGTTAATGATATGAGAGATAAGACAACAGTAGTTAATGATATGAGAGATAAGACAACAGTAGTTAATGATATGAGAGATAAGACAACAGTAGTTAATGATATGAGAGATAAGACAACAGTAGTTAATGATATGAGAGATAAGACAACAGTAGTTAATGATATGAGAGATAAGACAACAGTAGTTAATGATATGAGAGATAAGACAACAGTAGTTAATGATATGAGAGATAAGACAACAGTAGTTAATGATATGAGAGATAAGACAACAGTAGTTAATGATATGAGAGATAAGACAACAGTAGTTAATGATATGAGAGATAAGACAACAGTAGTTAATGATATGAGAGATAAGACAACAGTAGTTAATGATATGAGAGATAAGACAACAGTAGTTAATGATATGAGAGATAAGACAACGGTAGTTAATGATAAGAGATAAGACAACAGTAGTTAATGATATGAGAGATAAGACAACAGTAGTTAATGATATGAGAGATAAGACAACAGTAGTTAATGATATGAGAGATAAGACAACAGTAGTTAATGATATGAGAGATAAGACAACAGTAGTTAATGATATGAGAGATAAGACAACAGTAGTTAATGATATGAGAGATAAGACAACAGTAGTTAATGATATGAGAGATAAGACAACAGTAGTTAATGATATGAGAGATAAGACAACAGTAGTTAATGATATGAGAGATAAGACAACAGTAGTTAATGATATGAGAGATAAGACAACAGTAGTTAATGATATGAGAGATAAGACAACAGTAGTTAATGATATGAGAGATAAGACAACAGTAGTTAATGATATGAGAGATAAGACAACAGTAGTTAATGATATGAGAGATAAGACAACAGTAGTTAATGATATGAGAGATAAGATGATAAGAGATAAGACAACAGTAGTTAATGATAAGAGATAAGACAACAGTAGTTAATGATAAGAGATAAGACAACAGTAGTTAATGAGATAAGACAACAGTAGTTAATGATAAGAGAGATAAGACAACAGTAGTTAATGATAAGAGATAAGACAACAGTAGTTAATGATATGAGATAAGACAACAGTAGTTAATGATATGAGAGATAAGACAACAGTAGTTAATGATATGAGAGATAAGACAACAGTAGTTAATGATATGAGAGATAAGACAACAGTAGTTAATGATATGAGAGATAAGACAACAGTAGTTAATGATATGAGAGATAAGACAACAGTAGTTAATGATAAGACAACAGTAGAATGATATGAGAGATAAGACAACAGTAGTTAATGATATGAGAGATAAGACAACAAGTACAACAACAGTTTAATGATATGAGAGATAAGACAACAGTAGTTAATGATATGAGATAAGACAACAGTAGTTAATGATATGAGAGATAAGACAACAGTAGTTAATGATAAGAGATAAGACAACAGTAGTTAATGATATGAGAGATAAGACAACAAGATGCAGAACAACAGTAGTTAATGTATTCAGTCTTGCAGGATATTGTCAATCAGAATCCGGCTCCCCGTCGTGTTCTCCTTTATCTCCTTCTCCCTGGGACTTGTTCTCTCCTCTGAGAGATTCACTTAATAATGACTTCTAGACAATTAGTGAAATTGAAATTCATTGCCAAAGCAACAGCCTGTGTGGTCTCATTGTCCAGAGTGCTCAGTGCATATAGATGCTATTGAGCTGTTCTGCTTTTTGACAACTAAGGACTGGTTGAATCACATCAAGTGGCTGATGACTGAGACCAGAGGGACAGACAGCACATGGTACCTCCTGATAACACAACACAGATACGTGTGTTATCTGGATGTGTATTGGGAAGTGATGCAGAATAGATACGTGTGTTATCTGGATGTGTATTGGGAAGTGATGCAGAATAGATACGTGTGTTATCTGGATGTGTATTGGGAAGTGATGCAGAATAGATACGTGTGTTATCTGGATGTGTATTGGGAAGTGATGCAGAATAGACACGTGTGTTATCTGGATGTGTATTGGGAAGTGATGCAGAATAGATATGAGTCAAACCAAACTAGTTTAGAAGTGATCCAGTTAACACGTTGTTATCTGGTTTATTGGGAAGTGATGCAGGTAATTAAACAAAGTTATCTGGATGTGTATTCAGGAATTAGGTTCAGAATCTTGAGTCAAACCAAACTAGTAATTAGGTTCAGTCTTGGTCCCCGTTAGATCAGTAATTAGGGTCATGGTTTAAACAGAAAACCTGTAGTACATTAAACAGGTTATCTTTATGACCGTAGTAGATCAGTAATTAGGTTCAGTCTTGGTATGACCGTTCAGTAATTAGGTTCAGTCTTGGTATGACCGTAGTAGATCAGTAATTAGGTTCAGTCTTGGTATGACCGTAGTAGATCAGTAATTAGGTTCAGTCTTGGTATGACCGTAGTAGATCAGTAATTAGGGTCAGTCTTGGTATGACCGTTTAGATCAGTTTAGGTTCAGTCTTGGTATGACCGTAGTAGATCAGTAATTAGGGTCAGTCTTGGTATGACCGTAGTAGATCAGTAATTAGGGTCAGTCTTGGTATGACCGTAGTAGATCAGTAATTAGGTTCAGTCTTGGTATGACCGTAGTAGATCAGTAATTAGGTTCAGTCTTGGTATGACCGTAGTAGATCAGTAATTAGGTTCAGTCTTGGTATGACCGTAGTAGATCAGTAATTAGGTTCAGTCTTGGTATGACTGTAGTAGATCAGTAATTAGGTTCAGTCTTGGTATGACCGTAGTAGATCAGTAATTAGGGTCAGTCTTGGTATGACCGTTTAGTAATTAGGTTCAGTCTTGGTATGACCGTAGTAGATCAGTAATTAGGGTCAGTCTTGGTATGACCGTAGTAGATCAGTAATTAGGGTCAGTCTTGGTATGACCGTAGTAGATCAGTAATTAGGTTCAGTCTTGGTATGACCGTAGTAGATCAGTAATTAGGGTCAGTCTTGGTATGACCGTAGTAGATCAGTAATTAGGTTCAGTCTTGGTATGACCGTTTAGTAATTAGGTTCAGTCTTGGTATGACCGTAGTAGATCAGTAATTAGGGTCAGTCTTGGTATGACCGTAGTAGATCAGTAATTAGGTTCAGTCTTGGTATGACCGTAGTAGATCAGTAATTAGGGTCAGTCTTGGTATGACCGTAGTAGATCAGTAATTAGGTTCAGTCTTGGTATGACCGTTCAGTAATTAGGGTCAGTCTTGGTATGACCGTTCAGTAATTAGGGTCAGTCTTGGTATGACCGTTCAGTAATTAGGTTCAGTCTTGGTATGACCGTAGTAGATCAGTAATTAGGGTCAGTCTTGGTATGACCGTAGTAGATCAGTAATTAGGTTCAGTCTTGGTATGACCGTTCAGTAATTAGGTTCAGTCTTGGTATGACCGTAGTAGATCAGTAATTAGGTTCAGTCTTGGTATGACCGTAGTAGATCAGTAATTAGGGTCAGTCTTGGTATGACCGTAGTAGATCAGTAATTAGGTTCAGTCTTGGTATGACCGTAGTAGATCAGTAATTAGGTTCAGTCTTGGTATGACCGTAGTAGATCAGTAATTAGGTTCAGTCTTGGTATGACCGTTCAGTAATTAGGTTCAGTCTTGGTATGACCGTAGTAGATCAGTAATTAGGTTCAGTCTTGGTATGACCGTAGTAGATCAGTAATTAGGTTCAGTCTTGGTATGACCGTAGTAGATCAGTAATTAGGGTCAGTCTTGGTATGACCGTAGTAGATCAGTAATTAGGTTCAGTCTTGGTATGACCGTAGTAGATCAGTAATTAGGTTCAGTCTTGGTATGACCGTAGTAGATCAGTAATTAGGGTCAGTCTTGGTATGACCGTAGTAGATCAGTAATTAGGTTCAGTCTTGGTATGACCGTAGTAGATCAGTAATTAGGTTCAGTCTTGGTATGACCGTAGTAGATCAGTAATTAGGTTCAGTCTTGGTATGACCGTAGTAGATCAGTAATTAGGTTCAGTCTTGGTATGACCGTAGTAGATCAGTAATTAGGTTCAGTCTTGGTATGACCGTTCAGTAATTAGGTTCAGTCTTGGTATGACCGTTCAGTAATTAGGTTCAGTCTTGGTATGACCGTAGTAGATCAGTAATTAGGGTCAGTCTTGGTATGACCGTTCAGTAATTAGGTTCAGTCTTGGTATGACCGTAGTAGATCAGTAATTAGGTTCAGTCTTGGTATGACCGTTCAGTAATTAGGTTCAGTCTTGGTATGACCGTAGTAGATCAGTAATTAGGGTCAGTCTTGGTATGACCGTTCAGTAATTAGGTTCAGTCTTGGTATGACCGTAGTAGATCAGTAATTAGGTTCAGTCTTGGTATGACCGTAGTAGATCAGTAATTAGGTTCAGTCTTGGTATGACCGTAGTAGATCAGTAATTAGGTTCAGTCTTGGTATGACCGTAGTAGATCAGTAATTAGGTTCAGTCTTGGTATGACCGTAGTAGATCAGTAATTAGGGTCAGTCTTGGTATGACCGTAGTAGATCAGTAATTAGGTTCAGTCTTGGTATGACCGTAGTAGATCAGTAATTAGGTTCAGTCTTGGTATGACCGTAGTAGATCAGTAATTAGGTTCAGTCTTGGTATGACCGTAGTAGATCAGTAATTAGGTTCAGTCTTGGTATGACCGTAGTAGATCAGTAATTAGGTTCAGTCTTGGTATGACCGTAGTAGATCAGTAATTAGGTTCAGTCTTGGTATGACCGTTCAGTAATTAGGGTCAGTCTTGGTATGACCGTAGTAGATCAGTAATTAGGTTCAGTCTTGGTATGACCGTAGTAGATCAGTAATTAGGTTCAGTCTTGGTATGACCGTAGTAGATCAGTAATTAGGTTCAGTCTTGGTATGACCGTAGTAGATCAGTAATTAGGTTCAGTCTTGGTATGACCGTTCAGTAATTAGGTTCAGTCTTGGTATGACCGTAGTAGATCAGTAATTAGGTTCAGTCTTGGTATGACCGTAGTAGATCAGTAATTAGGTTCAGTCTTGGTATGACCATAGTAGATCAGTAATTAGGGTCAGTCTTGGTATGACCGTAGTAGATCAGTAATTAGGTTCAGTCTTGGTATGACCGTAGTAGATCAGTAATTAGGTTCAGTCTTGGTATGACCGTAGTAGATCAGTAATTAGGTTCAGTCTTGGTATGACCGTAGTAGATCAGTAATTAGGTTCAGTCTTGGTATGACCGTAGTAGATCAGTAATTAGGTTCAGTCTTGGTATGACCGTTCAGTAATTAGGTTCAGTCTTGGTATGACCGTAGTAGATCAGTAATTAGGTTCAGTCTTGGTATGACCGTAGTAGATCAGTAATTAGGTTCAGTCTTGGTATGACCGTAGTAGATCAGTAATTAGGTTCAGTCTTGGTATGACCGTAGTAGATCAGTAATTAGGTTCAGTCTTGGCATGCCCGACCGTAGGTTCAGTCTTGGTATGACCGTTCAGTAATTAGGTTCAGTCTTGGTATGACCGTAGTAGATCAGTAATTAGGTTCAGTCTTGGTATGACCGTAGTAGATCAGTAATTAGGTTCAGTCTTGGTATGACCGTAGTAGATCAGTAATTAGGTTCAGTCTTGGTATGACCGTAGTAGATCAGTAATTAGGTTCAGTCTTGGTATGACCGTAGTAGATCAGTAATTAGGTTCAGTCTTGGTATGACCGTTCAGTAATTAGGTTCAGTCTTGGTATGACCGTAGTAGATCAGTAATTAGGTTCAGTCTTGGTATGACCGTAGTAGATCAGTAATTAGGTTCAGTCTTGGTATGACCGTAGTAGATCAGTAATTAGGTTCAGTCTTGGTATGACCGTTCAGTAATTAGGGTCAGTCTTCGTATGACCGTAGTAGATCAGTAATTAGGTTCAGTCTTGGTATGAGCGTTCAGTAATTAGGTTCAGTCTTGGTATGACCATTCAGTAATTAGGTTCAGTCTTGGTATGACCGTAGTAGATCAGTAATTAGGTTCAGTCTTGGTATGACCATAGTAGATCAGTAATTAGGTTCAGTCTTGGTATGACCGTT
Organism: Oncorhynchus gorbuscha; assembly: GCF_021184085.1. Taxonomy (NCBI): domain Eukaryota; kingdom Metazoa; phylum Chordata; class Actinopteri; order Salmoniformes; family Salmonidae; genus Oncorhynchus; species Oncorhynchus gorbuscha. The sequence goes on along the minus strand of NW_025746539.1, from coordinate 62,300 downwards.
CAGTAATTAGGTTCAGTCTTGGTATGACCGTAGTAGATCAGTAATTAGGTTCAGTCTTGGTATGACCGTTTAGTAATTAGGTTCAGTCTTGGTATGACCGTAGTAGATCAGTAATTAGGTTCAGTCTTGGTATGACCGTAGTAGATCAGTAATTAGGTTCAGTCTTGGTATGACCGTAGTAGATCAGTAATTAGGGTCAGTCTTGGTATGACCGTTCAGTAATTAGGGTCAGTTTTTGTCTGAGCGTGGTGTGGTAGTTTCAGTCTGTTTGTGTCAGCAAACTCCCTTAGTGCATGTATGTTATTTGTTATGGAAATAAGTGGGGGAGGGAGGAGGTGGAAGGATGAATGGAGAGACACTGACCTTCCTTTAATTAAGAATGATGGAGATGAAGGTGAGGCTCAGATGATGAAGATGGATTCTCCCAAATAAATCATTTCCATGCTGTTGGTCGTCCAGCTCCTACAGCATTAACCTTGTGATTCACAGGTTAAATGATCCCTCTCAGAGGTCTATTATTTATGCTGACAGTCCCCTTTGTATTGTAACCCCAGGTATTTACTCAGTTTCATGAATTCATTTACATTTTCCATTTGTTTCCATTTGTAATTAGCTGTTTTTGCCCTATAGGAAACAAAGTGTTTTAAAAAATATATATAAAACCAATCCCGGGTCCCTAGCAGTTTAATTAAAGCATCGGTGATCTGCTAGCGGGACAACTTCCGGTGAACCTGGAGGGTGCGTAATTCAAATCAATTCTGATAAATATTATGGATTTAAAAAATGTAGGTACATATAAGTGTCTTATGTTGGCTGAAAGCTTAAATTCTTGTTAATCTAACTGTCCGATTTACAGTAGCTATTACAGTGAAAACATGCCATGCGATTGTTTGAGGACAGCGCCCTGCATACAAAAGCATTAAAAACATTTTCTAACCAAGCAGAGGCATCATGAAAGTCAGAAGTAGCGATAAAATAAATAACTTACTTTTAAAGATATTCCTCTATTTTCAATCCAAAGGGTCCCAGCTACATCACAAATGGTCCTTTTTTTTCGATAAAGTCCTTCTTTATAACCCGAAAAAGTCAGTTTAGTTGGAGTGCTTCATTCTATAATCCACCTGTTTCCCCTCGTTCAAAATTCATACAAAATGAGTCTCAAACTGTTCTCATAAACTTTATCCAGTCAAACAACGTTTCTAATCAATCCTCGGGTACCCTAATATTTAAATAAACGATCAAATTTAAGACGGAGTATAGTATGTTTATTACCGGAGATAAATAAGGAAGTGCGCCTCTCATCCACACATGTCCTAACACTACAGCCAAAATGGGAGACACTTAGAAAAACTACAAATTCTAGCTCATTTAAAAAAAACAAGCCTGAAACTCTTTCTAAAGACTGTTGACATCTACTGGAAGCCCATTGATTTCTCCATAGACAGGCATTTTAAATGTAAATGTAAATGTTAAATGGTGTCACCTCCAAATCAAAGCATTCTGGATGGATTCTCCTCAGGGTTTTGACTGCTATATCAGTTCTGTTATATTCAGACATGATTTTAACAGTTTTGGAAACTATAGAGTATTTTCTATCCAATACTATCAGTTGTATGCATATCCTAGCTTCTGGGCCTGAGAAACAGGCAGTTTACTTTGGACACCACATTGATCCAAACTTCCAAATACTGCCCCCTATCTCTAAGAACCTAGACTGTGTTGCAGTATGATGATGACAACACATGTTTACACTAGACTGACAGTATGATGATGACAACACATGTTTACACTAGACTGTGTTACAGTATGATGATGACAACACATGTTTACACTAGACTGACAGTATGATGATGACAACACATGTTTACACTAGACTGACAGTATGATGATGACAACACATGTTTACACTAGACTGACAGTATGATGATGACAACACATGTTTACACTAGACTGACAGTATGATGATGACAACACATGTTTACACTAGACTGACAGTATGATGATGACAACACATGTTTACACTAGACTGTGTTACAGTATGATGATGACAACACATGTTTACACTAGACTGTGTTACAGTATGATGATGACAACACATGTTTACACTAGACTGTGTTGCAGTATGATGATGACAACACATGTTTACACTAGACTGTGTTACAGTATGATGATGACAACACATGTTTACACTAGACTGACAGTATGATGATGACAACACATGTTTACACTAGACTGACAGTGTGATGATGACAACACATGTTTACACTAGACTGTGTTGCAGTATGATGATGACAACACATGTTTACACTAGACTGTGTTGCAGTATGATGATGACAACACATGTTTACACTAGACTGTGTTACAGTATGATGATGACAACACATGTTTACACTAGACTGTGTTGCAGTATGATGATGACAACACATGTTTACACTAGACTGTGTTGCAGTATGATGATGACAACACATGTTTACACTAGACTGTGTTACAGTATGATGATGACAACACATGTTTACACTAGACTGACAGTATGATGATGACAACACATGTTTACACTAGACTGACAGTACGATGATGACAACACATGACTTTACACTGTTGACAGTATGATGATGACAACACATGTTTACACTAGACTGTGTTACAGTATGATGATGACAACACATGTTTACACTAGACTGTGTTACAGTATGATGATGACAACACATGTTTACACTAGACTGTGTTACAGTATGATGATGACAACACATGTTTACACTAGACTGTGTGGCAGTATGATGATGACAACACATGTTTACACTAGACTGACAGTATGATGATGACAACACATGTTTACACTAGACTGTGTTGCAGTATGATGATGACAACACATGTTTACACTAGACTGTGTTACAGTATGATGATGACAACACATGTTTACACTAGACTGTGTGGCAGTATGATGATGACAACACATGTTTACACTAGACTGACAGTATGATGATGACAACACATGTTTACACTAGACTGTGTTGCAGTATGATGATGACAACACATGTTTACACTAGACTGACAGTATGATGATGACAACACTTGTTTACACTAGACTGTGTTGCAGTATGATGATGACAACACATGTTTACACTAGACTGTGTTGCAGTATGGTGATGACAACACATGTTTACACTAGACTGTGTTGCAGTATGATGATGACAACACATGTTTACACTAGACTGTGTTACAGTATGATGATGACAACACATGTTTACACTAGACTGACAGTATGATGATGACAACACATGTTTACACTAGACTGACAGTGTGATGATGACAACACATGTTTACACTAGACTGACAGTGTGATGATGACAACACATGTTTACACTAGACTGTGTTACAGTATGATGATGACAACACATGTTTACACTAGACTGTGTTGCAGTATGATGATGACAACACATGTTTACACTAGACTGACAGTATGATGATGACAACACATGTTTACACTAGACTGACAGTGTGATGATGACAACACATGTTTACACTAGACTGACAGTGTGATGATGACAACACATGTTTACACTAGACTGACAGTATGATGATGAAACACATGTTTACACTAGACTGTGTTACAGTATGATGATGACAACACATGTTTACACTAGACTGACAGTATGATGATGACAACACATGTTTACACTAGACTGTGTTGCAGTATGATGATGACAACACATGTTTACACTAGACTGTGTTGCAGTATGATGATGACAACACATGTTTACACTAGACTGACAGTATGATGATGACAACACATGTTTACACTAGACTGTGTTACAGTATGATGATGACAACACATGTTTACACTAGACTGACAGTATGATAATGACAACACATATTTACACTAGACTGTGTTGCAGTATGATGATGACAACACATGTTTACACTAGACTGTGTTGCAGTATGATGATGACAACACATGTTTACACTAGACTGACAGTATGATGATGACAACACATGTTTACACTAGACTGTGTTACTTATGATGATGACAACACATGTTTACACTGACTGTGTTACAGTATTTGACAACAAACACTAGACTGTGTTACAGTCATGATGTTGTGGTCCTGTGAAGTTGGTAGAGCATGGCGCTTGTAATGCCAGGGTTTTCCCCGGGACTCTGTATGAACCTGGTTGGACTTTCCATTGACAGAGAAAGACAGGGCTGAATATCCTCTGACATCACGTCAGGTTCTGTCCATATGGTCAGAATATGGCTCCCTCTTCTGACAGTCTGATTTATCTGCATGCTATTGTGAGTTAGTCAGTGGAATCACATCTCTGGAACCTGGGGACTTCAGAGCTGAATGCCTGCATCTTGTCCCTGCTGGTTAACTATCTGCATGCTATGTGAGCTATCAACACACCATGGTAAGAGTGTTCATCTTGTCCCTGCTGTGTTAACTATCTGCATGCTATGTGATCTATCAACACACCATGGTAAGAGTGTTCATCTGGTCCCTGCTGGGTTAACTATCTGCATGCTATGTGAGCTACCAACACACCATGGTGAGAGTGTTCATCTGGTCCCTGCTGGGTAATCAGGCCTGTCGGACGGCCCACCCCTGTATCTAACTCCGATTCAACTGACCATTGAGACACAGGGAGAATAGTTGAACCAAAACCATTGTCACATCCATGTAGAAGGTTTGACCAACGAAGGTGACCATGGTGATACCAAACCACGTTGACATTGTTTATCTGAATAACATCACCAAGAGGTATAGCATAGCTGAACAACAATATCTACGCAACAGGTGAAGTGTTGGTCCCGTGTTTCATGGGCTGAAATAAAAGAGTCCAGACATGTTCTATATAAACAAATGTGTTTACATTAATGATAGTGAGCATCGACAAGATAATACATTCACCTGAAAGATGTGGCATATCAAGAAGCTGATTAAACAAAGCATGATCATTGCACAGGTGCACCTTGTGTTGGGGACAATAAAAGGCCACTGGTTTTCTGATCCACGCCCCTACTTTTATTTCTTTTATCACATTCCCAGTGGGTCAGAAGTTTACATACACTCAATTAGTATCTGGTCGCATTGCCTTTAAATTGTTTAACTTGGGTCAAACGTTTCGGGTAGTCTTCCTCAAGCTTCCCACAATAAGTTGGGTGATTTTTGCCCAATCCTCCTGACAGAGCTGGTGGAACTGAGTCAGGTTTGTAGACCTCCTTGCTCGCACACGCTTTTTCAGTTCTGACCACAAATTTTCTATAGGATTGAGGTCATGGCTTTGTGATGGCCACTCCAATACCTTGACGATGTTGTCCTTAAGCCATTTTACCACAAATTGGGAAGTATGCTTGGGGTCATTGTCCATTTGGAAGACACATTTGCAACCAAAATTTAACTTCCTGACTGATCTTGTCTAGAGATCTTGCTTCAATATATCCACATAATTTTCCTTCCTGCAGATTGCCATCTATTTTGTGAAGTGCCCAGTCCCTCCTGCAGCAAAGCACCCCCACAACATGATGCTGCCACCCCGTGCTTCACAGTTGGGATGTTGTTCTTTGGCTTGCAAGCCTCCCCTTTTCCCTCCAAACATAATGATGGTCATTATGGCCAAACAGTTCTATTTTTGTTTCATAGACCAGAGGACATTTCTCCAAAAAGTACGATCTTTGTCCCCATGTGCAGTTGCAAACCGTAGTCTGACTTTTTTATGGTGGTTTTGGAGCAGTGGCTTCTTCCTTGCTGAGCGGCCTTTCAGGTTATGTCGATATAGGACTCGTTTTACTGTGGATATAGATACTTTTGTACCTGTTTCCTCCAGCATCTTCACAAGGTCCTTTGCTGTTGTTTTGGGATTGATTTGCACTTTTCGCACCAAAGTACGTTCATCTCTAGGAAACAGAACGAGTCTCCTTCCTGAACGGTATGACCGCTGCGTGGTCCCATGGTGTTTATACTTGCGTCCTATTGTTTGTACAGATGAACGTGGTACCTTCAGGCGTTTGGAAATTGCTCCCAATGATTAACCAGACTTCTTCAGATTTCTTTTGATTTTCCAATGTCAATTAGCCTATCAGAAGCTTCTAAAGCCATGACATCAGAACTTCAGACCACTCTACAAGGGACACTGTCTGTCAGACTGGTTCAGACCGCTCTACGAGGGACTCTGTCTGTCAGACTGCTTCAGACCGCTCTACGAGGGACTCTGTCAGACTGGTTCAGACCGCTCTACGAGGGACTCTGTCTGTCAGACTGCTTCAGACCGCTCTACGAGGGACTCTGTCAGACTGGTTCAGACCGCTCTACGAGGGACTCTGTCTGTCAGACTGCTTCAGACCGCTCTACGAGGGACTCTGTCTGTCAGACTGGTTCAGACCGCTCTACGAGGGACTCTGTCAGACTGGTTCAGACCGCTCTACGAGGGACTCTGTCTGTCAGACTGGTTCAGACCGCTCTACGAGGGACTCTGTCAGACTGGTTCAGACCGCTCTACGAGGGACTCTGTCTGTCAGACTGCTTCAGACTCTGTCTGTCAGACTGGTTCGCTCTACGAGGGACTCTGTCAGACTGGTTCAGACCGCTCTACGAGGGACTCTGTCTGTCAGACTGCTTCAGACCGCTCTACGAGGGACTCTGTCTGTCAGACTGGTTCAGACCGCTCTACGAGGGACTCTGTCAGACTGGTTCAGACCGCTCTACGAGGGACTCTGTCTGTCAGACTGCTTCAGACCGCTCTACGAGGGACTCTGTCTGTCAGACTGGTTCAGACCGCTCTACGAGGGACTCTGTCAGACTGGTTCAGACCGCTCTACACTCCAGGGACTCTGTCTGTCAGACTGCTTCAGACCGCTCTACAGGGACTCTGTCTGTCAGACTGGTTCAGACCGCTCTATGAGGGACTCTCAGACTGGTTCAGACCGCTCCACACTCCACACTGGACCGTCTGCCAGACTGCTTCAGACCGCTCCACACTGCTTCGGACCGCTCCACACTCCACACTGCTTCAGACCGCTCCACACTCTACACTGCTTCAGACCGCTCCACACTGCTTCAGACCGCTCCACACTCCACACTGCTTCAGACCGCTCCACACTCCACACTGCTTCAGACCGCTCTACACTGCTTCAGACCGCTCCACACTCCACACTGCTTCAGACCGCTCCACACTGCTTCAGACCGCTCCACACTCCACACTGCTTCAGACCGCTCCACACTGCTTCAGACCAATCCACACTGCTTCAGACCGCTCCACACTGCTTCAGACCGCTCTACACTGCTTCAGACCGCTCCACACTCCACACTGCTTCAGACCGCTCCACACTGTTTCAGACCGCTCTACACTCCACACTGCTTCAGACCGCTCCACACTGCTTCAGACCGCTCCACACTCCACACTCCACACTGCTTCAGACCGCTCCACACTGCTTCAGACCGCTCCACACTCTACACTGCTTCAGACCGCTCCACACTCCACACTGCTTCAGACCGCTCCACACTGCTTCAGACCGCTCCACACTCTACACTGCTTCAGACCGCTCCACACTCCACACTGCTTCAGATCGCTCCACACTCCACACTGCTTCAGACCGCTCCACACTCCACACTGCTTCAGACCGCTCCACACTGCTTCAGACCGCTCCACACTCCACACTGCTTCAGACCGCTCCACACTGCTTCCCGCTCCACACTGCTTCAGACCGCTCCACACTCCACACTGCTTCAGACCGCTCCACACTGCTTCAGACCGCTCCACACTCCACACTGCTTCAGACCGCTCCACACTCCACACTGCTTCAGACCGCTCCACACTCCACACTGCTTCAGACCGCTCCACACTGCTTCAGACCGCTCCACACTCCACACTGCTTCAGACCGCTCCACACTCCACACTGCTTCAGACCGCTCCACACTGCTTCAGACCGCTCCACACTCTACACTGCTTCAGACCGCTCCACACTCCACACTGCTTCAGACCGCTCCACACTCCACACTGCTTCAGACCGCTCCACACTCCACACTGCTTCAGACCGCTCCACACTCCACACTGCTTCAGACCGCTCCACACTCCACACTGCTTCAGACCGCTCCACACTCTACACTGCTTCAGACCGCTCCACACTCCACACTGCTTCAGACCGCTCCACACTGCTTCAGACCGCTCCACACTCCACACTGCTTCAGACCGCTCCACACTCCACACTGCTTCAGACCGCTCCACACTCCACACTGCTTCAGACCGCTCCACACTGCTTCAGACCGCTCCACACTCCACACTGCTTCAGACCGCTCCACACTCCACACTGCTTCAGACCGCTCCACACTCCACACTGCTTCAGACCGCTCCACACTCCACACTGCTTCAGACCGCTCCACACTGCCAGACCGCTCCACACTCCACAGACCGCTCCACACTCCACACTGCTTCAGACCGCTCCACACTCCACACTGCTTCAGACCGCTCCACACTGCTTCAGACCGCTCCACACTCCACACTGCTTCAGACCGCTCCACACTCCACACTGCTTCAGACCACTCCACACTCCACACTGCTTCAGACCGCTCCACACTCCACACTGCTTCAGACCGCTCCACACTCCACACTGCTTCAGACCGCTCCACACTCCACACTGCTTCAGACCGCTCCACACTCCACACTGCTTCAGACCGCTCCACACTCCACACTGCTTCAGACCGCTCCACACTCCACACTGCTTCAGACCGCTCCACACTCCACACTGCTTCAGACCGCTCCATACTGCTTCAGACCGCTCCACACTGCTTCAGACCGCTCTACACTGCTTCAGACCGCTCCACCCTCTGTGTCATTCTCTCTCTTGACATTTCCATTGCTGAAAATGTTTCATGCATTTTTATTGTTGTTTTTTTTTCTCCCCAATTCATAAATAATGTATTTATTTATCATGAAAATCTGTTTTGGAATTAGACTAGCACACTTCAAAGACGGACAGGCTTTGATATGTCTGGTTTTCACTGAGTATCAGAAGATTTATTCAATTTATGTAAAGTACCTCCGGGGTAGTAAAGGTGGCATTTGAATACATTTGACTGAACTAAATTGTATAATGAGGAGGTTTCTACCCTTTTCATTAAAGTAGTAAATCTAATCCCCAGTTTGAATGGATCATTTGGCAGCCAAACATACGGTAGGTCCTGTGGACGGACAACACCGCTCTGAGGGTCTGTCTACACAGATATACATGTCATGCCCTGACCTTAGTATTCTTTGTTTTCTTTATTATTTTGGTTAGGTCAGGGCGTTCCATGGGTGATATGTGTGTTTTTGACTTATTCTAAGATGTTTGGACTGTCTAGGTTTTTTTGTAGATTTATGGGGTTTTGTTTTCATCTAGGTGTTTATGTTGGTCTATAGTTGCCTAGATTGGTTCTCAATCAGAGGCAGGTGTTTATCGTTGTCTCTGATTGGGAACCATATTTAGGCAGCCATCTTCTTTGGGTATTTCGTGGGTTTTTGTCTATGTTATGTGTTTGCACATTGTTTATATAATGGTCATGGTCGTCTTAATCATGTTGTTGTTGTTGTTTTTTTGAAGATTGTATTCACACCACGCTGCCCTTTGGTCCCTCCATACGACGGTCGTGACAATACAGTACATACTGTAGTTTAAACTAACCTGGAGTCAGTACATACTGTAGTTTAAACTGACCTGGAGTCAGTATGTACTGTAGTTTAAACTGACCTGGAGTCAGTACGTACTGTAGTTTAAACTGACCTGGAGTCAGTACGTACTGTAGTTTAAACTGACCTGGAGTCAGTACATACTGTAGTTTAAACTGACCTGGAGTCAGTACGTACTGTAGTTTAAACTGACCTGGAGTCAGTACGTACTGTAGTTTAAACCGACTGGGAGTCAGTACATACTGTAGTTTAAACTGACTGGGAGTCAGTACATACTGTAGTTTAAACTGACCTGGAGTCAGTACGTACTGTAGTTTAAACTGACTGGGAGTCAGTACATACTGTAGTTTAAACTGACCTGGAGTCAGTACGTACTGTAGTTTAAACTGACTGGGAGTCAGTACATACTGTAGTTTAAACTGACCTGGAGTCAGTACATACTGTAGTTTAAACTGACTGGGAGTCAGTACATACTGTAGTTTAAACTGACTGGGAGTCAGTACATACTGTAGTTTAAACTGACTGGGAGTCAGTACATACTGTAGTTTAAACTGACCTGGAGTCAGTACGTACTGTAGTTTAAACTGACTGGGAGTCAGTACATACTGTAGTTTAAACTGACCTGGAGTCAGTACGTACTGTAGTTTAAACTGACTGGGAGTCAGTACATACTGTAGTTTAAACTGACCTGGAGTCAGTACGTACTGTAGTTTAAACTGACTGGGAGTCAGTACATACTGTAGTTTAAACTGACCTGGAGTCAGTACATACTGTAGTTTAAACTGACTGGGAGTCAGTACATACTGTAGTTTAAACTGACTGGGAGTCAGTACATACTGTAGTTTAAACTGACCTGGAGTCAGTACGTACTGTAGTTTAAACTGACTGGGGGTCAGTACATACTGTAGTTTAAACTGACCTGGAGTCAGTACATACTGTAGTTTAAACTGACTGGGAGTCAGTACGTGAGTCAGTACGTAGTTTAAACTGACTGGGAGTCAGTACATACTGTAGTTTAAACTGACTGGGAGTCAGTACATACTGTAGTTTAAACTGACTGGGAGTCAGTACATACTGTAGTTTAAACTGACTGGGAGTCAGTACATACTGTAGTTTAAGCTGACCTGGAGTCAGTATGTACTGTAGTTTAAACTGACCTGGAGTCAGTACGTACTGTAGTTTAAACTGACCTGAAGTCAGTACGTACTGTAGTTTAAACTGACCTGGAGTCAGTACGTACTGTAGTTTAAACTGACCTGGAGTCAGTACGTACTGTAGTTTAAACCGACTGGGAGTCAGTACGTACTGTAGTTTAAACTGACCTGGAGTCAGTACGTACTGTAGTTTAAACTGACCTGGAGTCAGTATGTACTGTAGTTTAAACTGACTGGGAGTCAGTACGTACTGTAGTTTAAACTGACTGGGAGTCAGTACATACTGTAGTTTAAACTGACTGGGAGTCAGTACATACTGTAGTTTAAACTGACTGGGAGTCAGTACGTACTGTAGTTTAAACTGACCTGGAGTCAGTACGTACTGTAGTTTAAACTGACCGGGAGTCAGTACATACTGTAGTTTAAACTGACCTGGAGTCAGTACATACTGTAGTTTAAACTGACTGGGAGTCAGTACATACTGTAGTTTAATCTGACTGGGAGTCAGTACATACTGTAGTTTAAACTGACCTGGAGTCAGTACGTACTGTAGTTTAAACTGAATGGGAGTCAGTACATACTGTAGTTTAAACTGACCTGGAGTCAGTACGTACTGTAGTTTAAACTGACTGGGAGTCAGTACATACTGTAGTTTAAACTGACCTGGAGTCAGTACGTACTGTAGTTTAAACTGACTGGGAGTCAGTACATACTGTAGTTTAAACTGACCTGGAGTCAGTACATACTGTAGTTTAAACTGACTGGGAGTCAGTACATACTGTAGTTTAAACTGACTGGGAGTCAGTACATACTGTAGTTTAAACTGACCTGGAGTCAGTACGTACTGTAGTTTAAACTGACTGGGGGTCAGTACGTACTGTAGTTTAAACTGAACTGGAGTCAGTACGTACTGTAGTTTAAACTGACTGGGAGACAGTACGTACTGTAATTTAAACTGACTGGGAGTCAGTACGTACTGTAATTTAAACTGACTGGGAGTCAGTACATAATGTAGTTTAAACTGACTGGGAGTCAGTACATACTGTAGTTTAAACTGACTGGGAGTCAGTACATACTGTAGTTTAAACTGACTGGGAGTCAGTACGTACTGTAGTTTAAACTGACTGGGAGTCAGTACAGACTGTAGTTTAAACTGACTGGGAGTCAGTACATACTGTAGTTTAAACTGACCTGGAGTCAGTACGTACTGTAGTTTAAACTGACCTGGAGTCAGTACGTACTGTAGTTTAAACTGACTGGGAGTCAGTACGTACTGTAGTTTAAACTGACCTGGAGTCAGTACGTACTGTAGTTTAAACTGACTGGGAGTCAGTACGTACTGTAGTTTAAACTGACTGGGAGTCAGTACATACTGTAGTTTAAACTGACTGGGAGTCAGTACATACTGTAGTTTAAACTGACTGGGAGTCAGTACATACTGTAGTTTAAACTGACCTGGAGTCAGTACGTACTGTAGTTTAAACTGACCTGGTCAGTCACTGTAGTTTAAACTGACCTGGAGTCAGTACGTACTGTAGTTTAAACTGACCTGGAGTCAGTACGTACTGTAGTTTAAACTGACCTGGAGTCAGTACGTACTGTAGTTTAAACTGACCTGGAGTCAGTACGTACTGTAGTTTAAACTGACTGGGAGTCAGTACGTACTGTAGTTTAAACTGACTGGGAGTCAGTACGTACTGTAGTTTAAACTGACCTGGAGTCAAACTGACTACAGTACTGTAGTTTAAACTGACCTGGAGTCAGTACGTACTGTAGTTTAAACTGACTGGGAGTCAGTACGTACTGTAGTTTAAACTGACTGGGAGTCAGTACGTACTGTAGTTTAAACTGACTGGGAGTCAGTACATACTGTAGTTTAAACTGACCTGGAGTCAGTACGTACTGTAGTTTAAACTGACTGGGAGTCAGTACATACTGTAGTTTAAACTGACCTGGAGTCAGTACATACTGTAGTTTAAACTGACTGGGAGTCAGTACATACTGTAGTTTAAACTGACTGGGAGTCAGTACATACTGTAGTTTAAACTGACCTGGAGTCAGTACGTACTGTAGTTTAAACTGACTGGGGGTCAGTACATACTGTAGTTTAAACTGACCTGGAGTCAGTACATACTGTAGTTTAAACTGACTGGGAGTCAGTACGTACTGTAGTTTAAACTGACTGGGAGTCAGTACATACTGTAGTTTAAACTGACCTGGAGTCAGTACGTACTGTAGTTTAAACTGACTGGGAGTCAGTACATACTGTAGTTTAAACTGACCTGGAGTCAGTACATACTGTAGTTTAAACTGACCTGGAGTCAGTACGTACTGTAGTTTAAACTGACCTGGAGTCAGTACGTACTGTAGTTTAAACTGACTGGGAGTCAGTACTGTAGTTTAAACTGACCTGGGAGTCAGTACGTACTGTAGTTTAAACTGACCTGGAGTCAGTACGTACTGTAGTTTAAACTGACCTGGAGTCAGTACGTACTGTAGTTTAAACTGACTGGGTCAGTCAGTTTAAACGTGGGAGTCTGTAGTTTAAACTGACTGGGAGTCAGTACGTACTGTAGTTTAAACTGACTGGGAGTCAGTACGTACTGTAGTTTAAACTGACTGGGAGTCAGTACATACTACATACTGTAGTTTAAACTGACCTGGAGTCAGTACGTACTGTAGTTTAAACTGACCTGGAGTCAGTACGTACTGTAGTTTAAACTGACTGGGAGTCAGTACATACTGTAGTTTAAACTGACCTGGAGTCAGTACGTGGGAGTCACTGTAGTTTAAACTGACCTGGAGTCAGTACGTGTACTGTAGTTTAAACTGACTGGGAGTCAGTACGTACTGTAGTTTAAACTGACTGGGAGTCAGTACATACTGTAGTTTAAACTGACCTGGAGTCAGTACATACTGTAGTTTAAACTGACCTGAAGTCAGTACGTACTGTAGTTTAAACTGACCTGGAGTCAGTACGTACTGTAGTTTAAACTAACTGGGAGTCAGTACGTACTGTAGTTTAAACTGACCTGGAGTCAGTACGTACTGTAGTTTAAACTGACCTGGAGTCAGTACGTACTGTAGTTTAAACTGACCTGGAGTCAGTACGTACTATAGTTTAAACTGACTGTGAGTTAGTACATGTTGTAGTTTAAACTGACTGGGAGTCAGTACGTACTGTAGTTTAAACTGACTGGGACTCAGTAAACTGACTGGGAGTAGTTTAAACACAAGTCAGTATGTAGTTTAAACTGACTGGGAGTCAGTACTTACTGTAGTTTAAACTGACTGGGAGTCAGTACATACTGTAGTTTAAACTGACTGGGAGTCAGTACATACTGTAGTTTAAACTGACCTGGAGTCAGTACGTACTGTAGTTTAAACTGACCTGGAGTCAGTACGTACTGTAGTTTAAACTGACCTGGAGTCAGTACGTACTGTAGTTTAAACTGACCTGGTTTAAACTGTCAGTACGTACTGTAGTTTAAACTGACCTGGAGTCAGTACGTACTGTAGTTTAAACTGACCTGGAGTCAGTACGTACTGTAGTTTAAACTGACTGGGAGTCAGTACGTACTGTAGTTTAAACTGACTGGGAGTCAGTACGTACTGTAGTTTAAACTGACTGGGAGTCAGTACATACTGTAGTTTAAACTGACCTGGAGTCAGTACGTACTGTAGTTTAAACTGACTGGGAGTCAGTACGTACTGTAGTTTAAACTGACTGGGAGTCAGTACATACTGTAGTTTAAACTGACCTGGAGTCAGTACATACTGTAGTTTAAACTGACCTGAAGTCAGTACGTACTGTAGTTTAAACTGACCTGGAGTCAGTACGTACTGTAGTTTAAACTGACTGGGAGTCAGTACATACTGTAGTTTAAACTGACTGGGAGTCAGTACATACTGTAGTTTAAACTGACTGGGAGTCAGTACATACTGTAGTTTAAACTGACTGGGAGTCAGTACGTACTGTAGTTTAAACTGACTGGGAGTCAGTACGTACTGTAGCTACACATGAAATGAAATGATGGTTTGATTCTCTCCTTTCTTGTCTCCTTCATCAGTTCAGTTGGTTTCTTGGGGGACGACAATTATTCTTTTAACTTCTGTCTTCAAAACATCCTGAATTAGATATCGCCACATGCCACACACGGCCAGGGCATCCGGGAGGGGGGGCTGGATGAGAATTAATGAGGTAGAGGGGAGGGGAGCTGGCAGGGTGGGTCACATGGTGTTGAATTAACCAGTCAGGCTTCAGGCTGATCTCCGGCCTCATTTCCAGGCTCGTTCCCTGTCCATCAGAGGCCTCTGTCCTCTTTAGATGTCACCAGTCAGATTCGGCCGGGAATAATACACATATGTCACATGTCTCCTCTGACCTCTAACCTGTCAGCCAATGACTGTTGTTCAGGATGACATACTAAGATACCTCTACACACCTCTATGGAGGAAGATACCTCTATGGAGGAAGATACCTCTACACACCTCTATGGAGGAAGATACCTCTACACACCTCTATGGAGGAAGACACCTCTACACACCTCTATGGAGGAAGATACCTCTACACACCTCTATGGAGGAAGATACCTCTACACACCTCTATGGAGGAAGATACCTCTACACACCTCTATGGAGGAAGATACCTCTACACACCTCTATGGAGGAAGATACCTCTACACACCTCTATGGAGGAAGATACCTCTACACACCTCTATGGAGGAAGACACCTCTACACACCTCTATGGAGGAAGATACCTCTACACACCTCTATGGAGGAAGATACCTCTACACACCTCAACAGAGGAAGATACCTCTACACACCTCTATGGAGGAAGATACCTCTACACACCTCTATGGAGGAAGATACCTCTACACACCTCTATGGAGGAAGATACCTCTACACACCTCTATGGAGGAAGATACCTCTACACACCTCTATGGAGGAAGATACCTCTACACACCTCTATGGAGGAAGATACCTCTACACACCTCTATGGAGGAAGATACCTCTACACACCTCTATGGAGGAAGATACCTCTACACACCTCTATGGAGGAAGACACCTCTACACACCTCTATGGAGGAAGATACCTCTACACACCTCTATGGAGGAAGATACCTCTACACACCTCTATGGAGGAAGATACCTCTACACACCTCTATGGAGGAAGATACCTCTACACACCTCTATGGAGGAAAATACCTCTACACACCTCTATGGAGGAAGATACCTCTACACACCTCTATGGAGGAAGATACCTCTACACACCTCTATGGAGGAAGATACCTCTACACACCTCTACACACCTCTATGGAGGAAGATACCTCTACACACCTCTATGGAGGAAGATACCTCTACACACCTCTACACACCTCTATGGAGGAAGATACCTCTACACACCTCTACACACCTCTATGGAGGAAGATACCTCTACACACCTCTACACACCTCTATGGAGGAAGATACCTCTACACACCTCTACACACCTCTATGGAGGAAGATACCTCTACACACCTCTATGGAGGAAGATACCTCTACACACCTCTATGGAGGAAGATACCTCTACACACCTCTATGGAGGAAGATACCTCTACACACCTCTACACACCTCTACACACCTCTATGGAGGAAGATACCTCTACACACCTCTATGGAGGAAGATACCTCTATACACCTCTATGGAGGAAGATACCTCTACACACCTCTATGGAGGAAGATACCTCTACACACCTCTACACACCTCTATGGAGGAAGATACCTCTACACACCTCTATGGAGGAAGATACCTCTACACACCTCTATGGAGGAAGATACCTCTATACACCTCTATGGAGGAAGATACCTCTACACACCTCTATGGAGGAAGATACCTCTACACACCTCTATGGAGGCATTGAACACCAAGGTAATAGAAGTTCCCAAGCTGACAGTAGAACTAGGAAGTCCTTTAGTATAAACCACTGTCTAATGTAATTTTTTTATTTTACCTTTATTTAACCAGGCAAGTCAGTTAAGAACAAATTATTATTTTCAACGACGGCCTAGGAACAGTGGGTTAACTGCCTGTTCAGGGGCAGAACGACAGATTTGTAACTTGTCAGCTCGGGGGTTTGAACTTGCAACCTTCCGGTTACTAGTCCAACACTCTAACCACTAGGCTACACTGCCGCCCACAATACTTGATTTATCCGGCTTATTCAGTCTATAGTAAACAGCAATGAAAAATGACACAGGAAATAGAATCAAAAGTACAGGTACATAAAGACGTTTGAATTAATATATTTTAGAAGAACAGTGAGATTCCTTTGTGTGTATTTCAGAGGAAGGTCACAGGGACAAGAACCACTTCCATAGCTAACTAACAACTATAGTCTTCTCCCTATATAAAGACAGCTACCTAACAACTATAGTCTTCTCCCTATATAAAGACAGCTACCTAACAACTATAGTCTTCTCCCTATATAAAGACAGCTAACTAACAACTATAGTCTTCTCACTATCTAAAGACAGCTACCTAACAACTATAGTCTTCTCCCTATATAAAGACATCTACCTAACAACTATAGTCTTCTCATCTACCTATATAAATAAAGACAGCTACCTAACAACTATAGTCTTCACCCTATATAAAGACAGCTACTTAACAACTATAGTCTTCTCCCTATATAAAGACAGCTACCTAACAACTATAGTCCTGGACACTATATAAAGACAGCTACCTAACAACTATAGTCCTGGACACTATATAAAGACAGCTACCTAACAACTATAGTCTTCTCCCTATATAAAGACATCTACCTAACAACTATAGTCTTCTCCCTATATAAAGACAGCTACCTAACGACTATAGTCCTGGATCGTATATAAAGACAGCTACCTAACAACTATAGTCTTCTCCTATATAAAGACAGCTACCTAACAACTATAGTCTTCTCCCTATATAAAGACAGCTAACTAACAACTATAGTCTTCTCCCTATATAAAAACAGCTACTTAACGACAATAGTCCTGGATCCTATATGAAGACAGCTACCTAACAACTATAGTCCTGGATCCTATATAAAGACAGCTACCTAACAACTATAGTCTTCTCCCTATATAAAGACATCTACCTAACAACTATAGTCTTCTCCCTATATAAAGACAGCTACCTAACAACTATAGTATTCTCCCTATATAAAGACAGCTACCTAACAACTATAGTCCTGGATCCTATATAAAGACAGCTACCTAACAACTATAGTCCTGGACACTATATAAAGACAGCTACCTAACAACTACAGTCTTCTCCCTATATAAAGACAGCTACCTAACAACTATAGTCCTGGACACTATATAAAGACAGCTACCTAACAACTATAGTCTTCTCCCTATATAAAGACATCTACCTAACAACTATAGTCTTCTCCCTATATAAAGACAGCTACCTAACAACTATAGTCCTGGACACTATATAAAGACAGCTACCTAACAACTATAGTCTTCTCCCTATATAAAGGCAGCTACCTAACAACTATAGTCCTGGATCCTATATAAAGACAGCTACCTAACAACTATAGTCCTGGACACTATATTAAGACAGCTACCTAACGAATATAGTGCTGGACCCTAATTAAAAACATCTATGTAACAACTGTAGATGTGGACCCAGTATAAAGTCACCCTGACCCTCAGCTGTCTCCAGCCTGCAGCTCATTACCTGCAGCAGCTCAGATCTCCCCATCACTCCACTTCCTGCTCTTGAATATTAAGAATAGATATTTGACATGTTGTGTGAGGGGCTGAAGGAGCTGTGAATGGCAGAGCTGAATGCTTGTCCATCACTCTTTTCACTGGTTACAGGTGGTCAGGTGGTCTCATCTCCTCCACATATATCTGCTGATGCGTGACAGCAGTCTGCAATTTGCATGTTGGACAGACAACAAACGGGCCTGTGCATGTCAAACTAGGTGGTGATGCGTGACAGTTTGAACACAATGCTGTCTCCTCCTAGCCTGACCCTCGACCCGCCTAATGTCTCCGTCACAATCACAGGGAGATGGGAGAAATCAGCCTGCCCTTCTCCACAATGCATCTGATACCAATACCATTATTATGGTCTCTCTCTCTCTCTCTCTCTCTCTCTCTCTCTCTCTCTCTCTCTCTCTCTCTCTCTCTCTCTCTCCTCCTCTCTCTCTCTCTCTCTCCACCCCCTCACTCTCTCACTCACTCTCTTCTCTCTCTCTCTCTCTCTCTCCTCTCTCTCTCTCTCTCTCCACCCCCTCGCTCTCTCACTCACTCTCTTCTCTCTCCTCTCTCTCTCTCCTCTCTCTCTCTCTCTCTCACTCTCTCTTCTCTCTCCTCTCTCTCTCTCCTCTCTCTCTCTCTCTCACTCACTCTCTCTTCTCTCTCCTCTCGCTCTCTCTCTTTTCTCTTCACTCTCTCTCTCCTCTCTCTCTCTCTCTCTCTCTCTCTCTCTCTCTCTCTCTCTTCTCTCTCTCTCTCTCTCTTTTTCTCTTCCCTCTCTCTCTCTCTCTCTCTCTCTCTCTTTTCTCCTCTCTCTCTCTCCTCTCTCTCCTTCTCTCTGGTACTCCATCTTAGAGTGGCTTGTCTTGGTCTGTCAATCCCAGAGGCCTTTAGGGTCGTTTTAGGACAAAGATAATGAGTTCGAAGGAATTGTTGTGAACCTCTTGTTGTGGCCACATGGATGAATGCATTGACGCTTGCTAACACTTGATGCATTGACAGTAATGGTGATTATTTTTGAATGTTTTGGACCGGGAACCATTTTGACCGATGTTCTAATATTAAAGTGAAAGCTAATCTTTAATGAGTCATTTAACAGTCTGATAGTGTAGGAAGACCATCACAGGAAAAAGGCTTTGTTCAGCTCTTTAAAAAGCAATATCTACCAAAGGGATATAATCTCTCCCCTGTTATAACACATGATAATGAAGCCGTTATCTCCACCTACATCACCTGATCGTCACTGTGATGAAACAGGGACACTAATTACCTGTTAACACCTGAACACTTCCCTGGTGCAGCTTACGGCTGCAGGAACACTTCCCTGTTACTTCCTGGTTCAGCTCCCGACAGAGGTCAACTCACTCTGAAATATGAAGGGTACTCTTTATACTACAACCTCATCAAATTGTCTCTCGGCAGTTGAAGATATGAACTTTCTTCTGCTTGTTAAGGCAGATAAAGGGAATGTTTGAAAACGGATCTCAGTGTAGAATATATCCAGGAGTAGAGAGTTTTAGTCTTAAGCCATAATCACTCTCTGGTTTCAGCTATATACTTTACATATTTAAGGAGATGGTTAACTTCATGAGCTCATGTTGTAAGAGTTAGAGTTAAAAGTCACTTCCATTTCTCTGGGGGTTAATGAACGGGGGGTGCAGGCCGCCTGATTACAACGTTTAATAGACACACAATCCTCCTGAATTGTAGGATAGTCAGCAGAACTGCATCGTCTCCGTACCACTCGGGGTTTAAAGTGGAACTGACAGCGTTTTAACTACTTTGCAAGAATTAAACAAACAGATAGTCATAGTGTGGGTGTAAAATATCACATCTGCAGTTTTATGCTTCAAAATCAACTTCATAAACAGGTTTTAAAAACAGCTTCTATTCGACTCAACATTCCATTATGTACAGTGAGGTGTTGTTGGCAGAATGAAAACAGATGCAGTCAATACATGACTAATACAAGTCACCCTCAAAGGGCTAGGTGGTCTAATACATATTGCTGTTAGCTTGTAAATCACATATAGTACAATGTTCGCCGCCTCCAGCCATTCTGGGGATGAACACCTAATATTTTGGACAAAAAACAGATGGAAAAGAGCAGTGTTTGTGAATCTCAACACAGTCAATCTAGCTAGGCAGTACGTGGCTAAGAAGACTGTAGAGTATCTATTAATGTAGGCCTACTAATTTAGCTAGCTATCAGTTTTCTAGAACCTAAAATAACATATAGCCTTGTAGGTAACTAGCAGCTAGCTTTCAGTTTTCTAGACCCTAAAATAACATATAGCCTTGTAGGTAGCTAGCTAGTTGCTAGTTTTCAGTTTTCTAGACCCGAAAATAACATATAGCCTTGTATTGTAGCTAGCTAGGTGCTAGCTTTCAGTTTTCTAGACCCTAAAATAACATATAGCCTTGTATTGTAGCTAGCTAGGTGCTAGCTTTCAGTTTTCTAGACCATAAAATAACATATAGCCTTGTATTGTAGCTAGCTAGCTGCTAGCTTTCAGTTTTCTAGACCCTAAAATAACATATAGCCTTGTATTGTAGCTAGCTAGGTGCTAGCTTTCAGTTTTCTAGACCCTAAAATAACATATAGCCTTGTATTGTAGCTAGCTAGCTGCTAGCTTTCAGTTTTCTAGACCCTAAAATAACATATAGCCTTGTATTGTAGCTAGCTAGGTGCTAGCTTTCAGTTTTCTAGACCCTAAAATAACATATAGCCTTGTATTGTAGCTAGCTAGCTGCTAGCTTTCAGTTTTCTGAACGGCCTGGGGTTGAAACGACACGACTTCTATACGTTTTATTTTGTCTCACTATCTTTTGAATGACACCATGGCGTTACCTCATCAGCCCAATGTCAAACTAGTGAACTGTTCAAAACAAAAACATGCTGTTCTAATTAGAATTCTCCTTTTTCTATCTAGAAAACATCTTGTAGGTGACATGGATATTTAGTCATGTTTGTAAAAGCCGCCCTGTCTGTGAGGGCGGACTGCTAAACCTTTAGTTAATCTGTCTGTCAGTTCAGAGGCTGCCACCAGTCAACCCTGGCAACATAATTAACACTCATGTCATGATTAGTATTTGTCTGTTTAATATAATCCTTGTATACATCTCACGCAGGAGATATTTGAGTTCCCGTTGCGCTTGGGGAACCCCTGAAAGCATCTGAATAAAGACGTCCATTTTGTTTCTTTGTTTCTCCGTTGTCTGACAGGAGAGATTAGCTGTTAGTTTAAATCCTCTCACGGAGCTCTTCCGTTGCAGCTCGTTGTATCAAACACACAGAGGAAAGCCCCCCGACCACATCAGACCTCTCCTGTAACCTGTTTTCACAACACTGGAGGAATGTTAAACGACAGCTGTGTTTCAACATGAAGAAGCCTCCTCCTCATCAGGACTGTATCAGGGCTGTGTTACAGTGTTAAAGTCAGACATCAGGACTGTGTTACAGTGTTAAAGTCAGACATCAGGACTGTGTTACAGTGTTAAAGTCAGACATCAGGACTGTGTTACAGTGTTACAGTCAGACATCAGGGCTGTGTTACAGTGTTAAAGTCAGACATCAGGGTCAGGGCTGTGTTACAGTGTTAAAGTCAGACATCAGGACTGTATCAGGACTGTGTTACAGTGTTAAAGTCAGACATCAGGGCTGTGTTACAGTGTTAAAGTCAGACATCAGGGCTGTGTTACAGTGTTAAAGTCAGACATCAGGACTGTATCAGGACTGTGTTACAGTGTTAAAGTCAGACATCAGGGCTGTGTTACAGTGTTAAAGTCAGACATCAGGGCTGTGTTACAGTGTTAAAGTCAGACATCAGGACTGTATCAGGACTGTGTTACAGTGTTAAAGTCAGACATCAGGGCTGTGTTACAGTGTTAAAGTCAGACATCAGGGCTGTGTTACAGTGTTAAAGTCAGACATCAGGACTGTTATCAGGACTGTGTTACAGTGTTAAAGTCAGACATCAGGGCTGTGTGTGTTACAGTGTTAAAGTCAGACATCAGGGCTGTGTTACAGTGTTAAAGTCAGACATCAGGGTATCTGTGTTACAGTGTTAAAGTCAGGACATCAGACATCAGACTGTGTTACAGTGTTACAGTCAGACATCAGGGCTGTATCAGGACTGTGTTACAGTGTTACAGTCAGACATCAGGGCTGTATCAGGGCTGTGTTACAGTGTTACAGTCAGACATCAGGGCTGTATCAGGACTGTGTTACAGTGTTACAGTCAGACATCAGGGCTGTGTTACAGTGTTAAAGTCAGACATCAGACTGTGTTACAGTGTTAAAGTCAGACATCAGGACTGTGTTACAGTGTTAAAGTCAGACATCAGGACTGTGTTACAGTGTTAAAGTCAGACATCAGGGCTGTGTTACTGTATCAGGGCTGTGTTACAGTGTTAAAGTCAGACATCAGGGCTGTATCAGGACTGTGTTACAGTGTTAAAGTCAGACATCAGGGCTGTGTTACTGTATCAGGGCTGTGTTACAGACATCAGGACTGTATCAGGGCTGTGTTACAGTGTTAAAGTCAGACATCAGGGCTGTGTTACAGTGTTAAAGTCAGACATCAGGACTGTATCAGGGCTGTGTTACAGTGTTAAAGTCAGACATCAGGGCTGTGTTACAGTGTTAAAGTCAGACATCAGGGCTGTATCAGGGCTGTGTTACAGTGTTAAAGTCAGACATCAGGGCTGTGTTACAGTGTTAAAGTCAGACATCAGGACTGTATCAGGACTGTGTTACAGTGTTACAGTCAGACATCAGGACTGTATCAGGGCTGTGTTACAGTGTTACAGTCAGACATCAGGACTGTATCAGGGCTGTGTTACAGTGTTAAAGTCAGACATCAGGACTGTGTTACAGTGTTAAAGTCAGACATCAGGGCTGTGTTACAGTGTTAAAGTCAGACATCAGGGCTGTGTTACAGTGTTAAAGTCAGACATCAGGACTGTATCAGGACTGTGTTACAGTGTTAAAGTCAGACATCAGGGTATCTGTACAGTGTTAAAGTCAGACATCAGGACTGTGTTACAGTGTTAAAGTCAGACATCAGGACTGTGTCAGGGCTGTGTTACAGTGTTAAAGTCAGACATCAGGGTATCAGGTGTTACTGTGTTAGGACATCAGGACTGTGTTAAAAAGTCAGACATCAGGACTGTGTTACAGTGTTAAAGTCAGACATCAGTGTTCAGGGCTGTGTTACAGTGTTAAAGTCAGACATCAGGGCTGTGTTACAGTGTTAAAGTCAGACATCAGGACTGTATCAGGGCTGTGTTACAGTGTTAAAGTCAGACATCAGGGCTGTATCAGGGCTGTGTTACAGTGTTAAAGTCAGACATCAGGGCTGTATCAGGGCTGTGTTACAGTGTTAAAGTCAGACATCAGGACTGTGTTACAGTGTTAAAGTCAGACATCAGGGCTGTATCAGGACTGTGTTACAGTGTTAAAGTCAGACATCAGGGCTGTGTTACAGTGTTAAAGTCAGACATCAGGACTGTATCAGGGCTGTGTTACAGTGTTAAAGTCAGACATCAGGGCTGTGTTACAGTGTTAAAGTCAGACATCAGGACTGTATCAGGACTGTGTTACAGTGTTAAAGTCAGACATCAGGACTGTATCAGGGCTGTGTTACAGTGTTAAAGTCAGACATCAGGGCTGTATCAGGGCTGTGTTACAGTGTTAAAGTCAGACATCAGGACTGTATCAGGGCTGTGTTACAGTGTTAAAGTCAGACATCAGGGCTGTGTTACAGTGTTAAAGTTAGACATCAGGACTGTGTTACAGAGTTAAAGTCAGACATCAGGACTGTGTTACAGTGTTACAGTCAGACATCAGGACTGTGTTACAGTGTTAAAGTCAGACATCAGGGTGTTACAGTAAAGTCAGGGCTGTGTTACAGTGTTAAAGTCAGACATCAGGGCTGTATCAGGGCTGTGTTACAGTGTTAAAGTCAGACATCAGGACTGTGTTACAGTGTTAAAGTCAGACATCAGGACTGTGTTACAGTGTTAAAGTCAGACATCAGGGCTGTATCAGGACTGTGTTACAGTGTTAAAGTCAGACATCAGGGCTGTGTTACAGTGTTAAAGTCAGACATCAGGACTGTATCAGGACTGTGTTACAGTGTTAAAGTCAGACATCAGGACTGTATCAGGGCTGTGTTACAGTGTTAAAGTCAGACATCAGGGCTGTATCAGGGCTGTGTTACAGTGTTAAAGTCAGACATCAGGGCTGTATCAGGGCTGTGTTACAGTGTTAAAAAGTCAGACATCAGGACTGTATCAGGACATCAGCTGTGTTACAGTGTTAAAGTCAGACATCAGCTGTGTTACAGTGTTAAAGTCAGACATCAGGACTGTATCAGGGCTGTGTTACAGTGTTAAAGTCAGACATCAGGACTGTATCAGGGCTGTGTTACAGTGTTAAAGTCAGACATCAGGGCTGTGTTACAGTGTTAAAGTCAGACATCAGGACTGTATCAGGACTGTGTTACAGTGTTAAAGTCAGACATCAGCACTGTATCAGGGCTGTGTTACAGTGTTAAAGTCAGACATCAGGACTGTATCAGGGCTGTGTTACAGTGTTAAAGTCAGACATCAGGACTGTATCAGTGTTACAGTGTTAAAGTCAGACATCAGACATCAGGTTAAAGTCAGACATCAGGACTGTACAGGACTGTGTTACAGTGTTAAAGTCAGACATCAGGACTGTATCAGGACTGTGTTACAGTGTTAAAGTCAGACATCAGGGCTGTGTTACAGTGTTAAAGTCAGACATCAGGACTGTGTTACAGTGTTAAAGTCAGACATCAGGACTGTATCAGGGCTGTGTTACAGTGTTACAGTCAGACATCAGGACTGTATCAGGGCTGTGTTACAGTGTTAAAGTCAGACATCAGGACTGTATCAGGACTGTGTTACAGTGTTAAAGTCAGACATCAGGGCTGTGTTAAAGTCAGTGTGTTACAGTGTTAAAGTCAGACATCAGGACTGTATTACAGTGTTAAAGTCTGTGGACTGTGTTACAGTGTTAAAGTCAGACATCAGGGCTGTGTTACAGTGTTAAAGTCAGACATCAGGACTGTATCAGGGCTGTTTACAGTGTTAAAGTCAGACATCAGGACTGTATCAGGGCTGTGTTACAGTGTTAAAGTCAGACATCAGGACTGTGTTACAGTGTTAAAGTCAGGGGCTGTGTTACAGTGTTAAAGTCAGACATCAGGACAGTGTTAAAGTCAGGGCTGTACTGTGTTACAGTGTTAAAGTCAGACATCAGGACTGTATCAGACATCAGACTGTGTTACAGTGTTAAAGTCAGACATCAGGACTGTACAGTGTTAAAGTCAGACATCAGGGCTGTATCAGGGCTGTGTTACAGTGTTAAAGTCAGACATCAGGACATCAGGACTGTATCAGGACTGTGTTACAGTGTTAAAGTCAGACATCAGGACTGTATCAGGACTGTGTTACAGTGTTAAAGTCAGACATCAGGCTGTATCAGTGTTAAAGTCAGACATCAGGACTGGGCTGTTTACAGTGTTAAAGTCAGACATCAGGACTGTATCAGGGCTGTGTTACAGTGTTAAAGTCAGACATCAGGACAGTGTTAAAGTCAGACATCAGGACTGTGTTACAGTGTTAAAGTCAGACATCAGGACTGTATCAGGACTGTGTTACAGTGTTAAAGTCAGACATCAGGACTGTGTTACAGTGTTAAAGTCAGACATCAGGGCTGTGTTACAGTGTTAAAGTCAGACATCAGGGCTGTGTTACAGTGTTAAAGTCAGACATCAGGACTGTATCAGGGCTGTGTTACAGTGTTAAAGTCAGACATCAGGGCTGTGTTACAGTGTTAAAGTCAGACATCAGGGCTGTGTTAGGGCTGTATCAGGGCTGTGTTAGTGTTAAAGTCAGACATCAGGACTGTATCAGGGCTGTGTTACAGTGTTAAAGTCAGACATCAGGGTGTTACAGTGTTAAAGCTCAGTGTTACAGTGTTAAAGTCAGACATCAGGGCTGTGTTATCAGGATCTGTGTTACAGTGTTAAAGTCAGACATCAGGGCTGTGTTACAGTGTTAAAGTCAGACATCAGGGCTGTAGTGTTAAAGTCAGACATCAGGACTGTATCAGGGCTGTGTTACAGTGTTAAAGTCAGACATCAGGACTGTGTTACAGTGTTAAAGTCAGACATCAGGACTGTGTTACAGTGTTAAAGTCAGACATCAGGACTGTGTTACAGTGTTAAAGTCAGACATCAGGGCTGTGTTACAGTGTTAAAGTCAGACATCAGGGCTGTATCAGGGCTGTGTTACAGTGTTAAAGTCAGACATCAGGGCTGTGTTACAGTGTTAAAGTCAGACATCAGGACTGTATCAGGGCTGTGTTACAGTGTTAAAGTCAGACATCAGGACTGTATCAGGGCTGTGTTACAGTGTTACAGTCAGACATCAGGGCTGTGTTACAGTGTTAAAGTCAGACATCAGGACTGTGTTACAGTGTTAAAGTCAGACATCAGGGCTGTATCAGGGCTGTGTTACAGTGTTAAAGTCAGACATCAGGGCTGTATCAGGGCTGTGTTACAGTGTTAAAGTCAGACATCAGGACTGTGTTACAGTGTTAAAGTCAGACATCAGAACTGTGTTACAGTGTTAAAGTCAGACATCAGGGCTGTATCAGGGCTGTGTTACAGTGTTACAGTCAGACATCAGGGCTGTATCAGGGCTGTGTTACAGTGTTAAAGTCAGACATCAGGACTGTATCAGGACTATGTTACAGTGTTACAGTGTTACAGTGTTAAAGTCAGACATCAGGACTGTATCAGGGCTGTGTTACAGTGTTACAGTCAGACATCAGGGCTGTATCAGGGCTGTGTTACAGTGTTACAGTCAGACATCAGGACTGTATCAGGACTGTGTTACAGTGTTACAGTCAGACATCAGGACTGTATCAGGACTGTGTTACAGTGTTAAAGTCAGACATCAGGGCTGTGTTACAGTGTTAAAGTCAGACATCAGGGCTGTATCAGGACTGTGTTACAGTGTTAAAGTCAGACATCAGGGCTGTGTTACAGTGTTAAAGTCAGACATCAGGGCTGTGTTACAGTGTTAAAGTCAGACATCAGGACTGTATCAGGACTGTGTTACAGTGTTAAAGTCAGACATCAGGGCTGTGTTACAGTGTTAAAGTCAGACATCAGGACTGTATCAGGGCTGTGTTACAGTGTTAAAGTCAGACATCAGGGCTGTATCAGGGCTGTGTTACAGTGTTAAAGTCAGACATCAGCACTGTATCAGGGCTGTGTTACAGTGTTAAAGTCAGACATCAGGGCTGTATCAGGGCTGTGTTACAGTGTTAAAGTCAGACATCAGAACTGTATCAGGGCTGTGTTACAGTGTTAAAGTCAGACATCAGGGCTGTGTTACAGAGTTAAAGTCAGACATCAGGACTGTGTTACAGTGTTAAAGTCAGACATCAGGGCTGTGTTACAGTGTTAAAGTCAGACATCAGGACTGTATCAGGGCTGTGTTACAGTGTTAAAGTCAGACATCAGGACTGTGTTACAGTGTTAAAGTCAGACATCAGGGCTGTGTTACAGTGTTAAAGTCAGACATCAGGGCTGTGTTACAGTGTTAAAGTCAGACATCAGGGCTGTATCAGGGCTGTGTTACAGTGTTAAAGTCAGACATCAGGGCTGTGTTACAGTGTTACAGTCAGACATCAGGGCTGTGTTACAGTGTTAAAGTCAGACATCAGGACTGTATCAGGGCTGTGTTACAGTGTTAAAGTCAGACATCAGGACTGTGTTACAGAGTTAAAGTCAGACATCAGGACTGTGTTACAGTGTTAAAGTCAGACATCAGGGCTGTGTTACAGTGTTAAAGTCAGACATCAGGGCTGTATCAGGACTGTGTTACAGAGTTAAAGTCAGACATCAGGACTGTGTTACAGTGTTAAAGTCAGACATCAGGACTGTGTTACAGTGTTAAAGTCAGACATCAGGGCTGTGTTACAGTGTTAAAGTCAGACATCAGGACTGTGTTACAGAGTTAAAGTCAGACATCAGGACTGTGTTACAGTGTTAAATTCAGACATCAGGACTGTGTTACAGTGTTAAAGTCAGACATCAGGGCTGTATCAGGGCTGTGTTAAAGTCAGACATCAGGACTGTGTTACAGTGTTAAAGTCAGACATCAGGGCTGTGTTACAGTGTTAAAGTCAGACATCAGGACTGTATCAGGGCTGTGTTACAGTGTTAAAGTCAGACATCAGGACTGTGTTACAGTGTTAAAGTCAGACATCAGGGCTGTGTTACAGTGTTAAAGTCAGACATCAGGACTGTGTTACAGAGTTAAAGTCAGACATCAGGACTGTGTTACAGTGTTAAAGTCAGACATCAGGGCTGTGTTACAGTGTTAAAGTCAGACATCAGGACTGTGTTACAGTGTTAAAGTCAGACATCAGGACTGTTAAAGTTACAGTGTTAAAGTCAGACATCAGGACTGTATCAGGGCTGTGTTACAGTGTTAAAGTCAGACATCAGGACTGTGTTACAGTGTTAAAGTCAGACATCAGGGCTGTGTTACAGTGTTAAAGTCAGACATCAGGGCTGTGTTACAGTGTTAAAGTCAGACATCAGGACTGTATCAGGGCTGTGTTACAGTGTTAAAGTCAGACATCAGGACTGTATCAGGGCTGTGTTACAGTGTTAAAGTCAGACATCAGGACTGTGTTACAGTGTTAAAGTCAGACATCAGGACTGTGTTACAGTGTTAAAGTCAGACATCAGGGCTGTGTTACAGTGTTAAAGTCAGACATCAGGACTGTGTTACAGTGTTAAAGTCAGACATCAGGACTGTGTTACAGTGTTAAAGTCAGACATCAGGACTGTGTTACAGTGTTAAAGTCAGACATCAGAACTGTATCAGGGCTGTGTTACAGTGTTAAAGTCAGACATCAGGACTGTGTTACAGTGTTAAAGTCAGACATCAGGACTGTGTTACAGTGTTAAAGTCAGACATCAGGACTGTATCAGGGCTGTGTTACAGTGTTAAAGTCAGACATCAGGACTGTATCAGGACTGTGTTACAGTGTTAAAGTCAGACATCAGGACTGTGTTACAGTGTTAAAGTCAGACATCAGAACTGTATCAGGACTGTGTTACAGTGTTAAAGTCAGACATCAGGGCTGTGTTACAGTGTTAAAGTCAGACATCAGGACTGTATCAGGACTGTGTTACAGTGTTAAAGTGACATCAGGACTGTATCAGGGCTGTGTTACAGTGTTAAAGTGACATCAGGACTGTGTTACAGAGTTAAAGTCAGACATCAGGACTGTATCAGGACTGTGTTACAGTGTTAAAGTGACATCAGGACTGTGTTACAGTGTTAAAGTCAGACATCAGGACTGTGTTACAGTGTTAAAGTCAGACATCAGGACTGTATCAGGACTGTGTTACAGTGTTAAAGTCAGACATCAGGACTGTGTTACAGTGTTAAAGTCAGACATCAGGACTGTATCAGGACTGTGTTACAGTGTTAAAGTCAGACATCAGAACTGTATCAGGGCTGTGTTACAGTGTTAAAGTCAGACATCAGGACTGTGTTACAGTGTTAAAGTCAGACATCAGGACTGTGTTACAGTGTTAAAGTCAGACATCAGGGCTGTACATCAGGCTGTGTTACAGTGTTATCAGGACTGTATCAGGGCTGTGTTACAGTGTTACAGTCAGACATCAGACATCAGGGCTGTGTTACAGTGTTAAAGTCAGACATCAGGGCTGTGTTACAGTGTTAAAGTCAGACATCAGACATCAGACATCAGGGCTGTATCAGGGCTGTGTTACAGTGTTAAAGTCAGACATCAGGACTGTATCAGGGCTGTGTTACAGTGTTAAAGTCAGACATCAGGGCTGTATCAGGGCTGTGTTACAGTGTTAAAGTCAGACATCAGGACTGTATCAGGGCTGTGTTACAGTGTTAAAGTCAGACATCAGGGCTGTGTTACAGTGTTACAGTCAGACATCAGGGCTGTATCAGGGCTGTGTTACAGTGTTAAAGTCAGACATCAGGACTGTATCAGGGCTGTGTTACAGTGTTAAAGTCAGACATCAGGGCTGTATCAGGGCTGTGTTACAGTGTTAAAGTCAGACATCAGGACTGTATCAGGGCTGTGTTACAGTGTTAAAGTCAGACATCAGGGCTGTGTTACAGTGTTAAAGTCAGACATCAGGACTGTGTTACAGTGTTAAAGTCAGACATCAGGGCTGTGTTACAGTGTTAAAGTCAGACATCAGGACTGTATCAGGGCTGTGTTACAGTGTTAAAGTCAGACATCAGGGCTGTGTTACAGAGTTAAAGTCAGACATCAGGACTGTGTTACAGTGTTAAAGTCAGACATCAGGGCTGTATCAGGGCTGTGTTACAGTGTTAAAGTCAGACATCAGGGCTGTATCAGGGCTGTGTTACAGTGTTAAAGTCAGACATCAGGACTGTATCAGGGCTGTGTTACAGTGTTAAAGTCAGACATCAGGACTGTGTTACAGTGTTAAAGATAGATAATGTATTGTCCTGCCTGTTTGAGACAGTCTGATAGTAGATAATGTATCGTCCTGCCTGTCTGAAACAGTCTGATAATAGATAATGTATTGTCCTGCCTGTCTGAAACAGTCTGATAGTAGATAATGTATTGTCCTGCCTGTCTGAAACAGTCTGATAGTAGATAATGTATTGTCCTGCCTGTCTGAAACAGTCTGATAATAGATAATGTATTGTCCTGCCTGTCTGAAACAGTCTGATAGTAGATAATGTATTGTCCTGCCTGTCTGAAACAGTCTGATAGTAGATAATGTATTGTCCCGCCTGTCTGAAACAGTCTGATAATAGATAATATATATGCCATTTAGCAGACGCTTTTATCCAAAGCGACTTACAGTCATGTGTGCATACATTCTACGTATGGGTGGTCCCGGGGATCGAACCCACTACCCTGGCGTTACAAGCGCCATGCTCTACCAACTGAGCTACAGAAGGACCACAATGTATCGTCCTGCCTGTCTGAAACAGTCTGATAGTAGATAATGTATTGTCCTGCCTGTCTGAGACAGTCTGATAATAGATAATGTATTGTCCTGCCTGTCTGAGTCTCCATCAGATTGTTTCTGTCTTTACATCAGACCAGCTGTGTCTCATTAGTATGGACAGGCCAACATCATCCTCTCCTCTCCTCTCCTCAGATCTTTCTCTCCTTTACATCTCCTCTCCTCTCCTCTCAGGCCAACATCTCCTCTCCTCTCCTCTCTCCTCTCCTCTCCTCTCCTCTCCTCTCTCCTCTCCTCTCCTCTCCTCTCCTCTCCTCTCCCTCTCCTCTCCTCTCCTCTCCTCTCCCTCCTCTCCTCTCCCCTCCCCTCCCTCTCCCCCCTCCCTCTCCTCCTCTCCTCTCCTCTCCCTCCCTCCCCTCCCTCTCCTCTCCTCTCCTCTCCTCTCCTCCTCCTCTCCTCCTCCTCTCCTCTCCTCTCCTCTCCTCTCCTCTCCCTCTCCTCTCCTCTCCTCCTCTCCTCTCCTCTCCTCTCCTCTCCTCTCCTCTCCTCTCCTCTCCTCTCCCCTCCCCTCCCCCCCCCTCTCCTCTCCCCTCCCCTCCTCTCCCTCCCTCTCCCCTCCCCTCCTCTCCTCTCCTCTCCTCTCCTCTCCTCTCCTCCTCTCTCCTCTCCTCTCCCCTCCTCTCCTCTCCTCTCCTCCTCCTCCCCTCCCTCTCCTCTCCCCTCCCCTCCCCTCCTCTCCTCTCCTCTCCTCTCCTCTCCTCTGTCGTATTGCTGTTATTTATCTCCCTCATTAATTACTGTATTTATTTCACATGGAGCCTCTCTGTGAGATGGAGCCTTTCTCTATGTCTCTCAGTGCCAGGTCCGTCCTCGGGGACAAGAGGCCCGTGATCTTGCTGGCAGAGTTACCCTCACTGTGATGAGAAACAAAGAAATCCGCAAATCTCCTCCCTCTCCAGCTCCACCCTACTGATCCCTGGGCCTGGGGGAGGGAGGAGAGGGAGGGCCCCTAATGAATAATACAATAAAAGAAGGGAAGATTTGATGATAAGCTCCCATAACCTCAGTGTAATACCATTGTATTGAGTCCTGGTGTTGAGAGTTAACCCTCCCCTAACATCAGAACCCTAACCCTACCCTAACATCAGAACCCTAACCCTACCCTAACATCAGAACCCTAACCCTACCCTAACATCAGAACCTTAACCCTACCCTAACATCAGAACCCTAACCCTACCCTAACATCAGAACCCTAACCCTACTCTAACATCAGAACCCTAACCCTACCCTAACATCAGAACCCAAACCCTCCCTAACATCAGAACCCTAACCCTACCCTAACATCAGAACCCTAACCCTACCCTAACATCAGAACCCTAACCCTACCCTAACATCAGAACCTTAACCCTACCCTAACATCAGAAACCTAACCCTACCCTAACATTAGAACCTTAACCCTACCCTAACATCAGAACCCTAACCCTACCCTAACATCAGAACCCTAACCCTACCCTAACATCAGAACCCTAACCCTACCCTAACATCAGAACCTTAACCCTACCCTAACATCAGAAACCTAACCCTACCCTAACATTAGAACCTTAACCCTACCCTAACATCAGAACCCTAACCCTACCCTAACATCAGAAACCTAACCCTACACTATCAGAACCCTAACCCTACCCTAACATCAGAACCCTAACCCTACACTATCAGAACCCTAACCCTACACTAACATCAGAAACCTAACCCTACACTATCAGAACCCTAACCCTACACTAACATCAGAACCCTAACCCTACCCTAACATCAGAAACCTAACCCTACACTATCAGAACCCTAACCCTACACTAACATCAGAACCCTAACCCTACCCTAACATCAGAACCCTAACCCTACCCTAACATCAGAACCCTAACCCTACACTAACATCAGAACCCTAACCCTACCCTAACATCAGAACCCTAACCCTACCCTAACATCAGAAACCTAACCCTACACTATCAGAACCCTAACCCTACCCTAACATCAGAACCCTAACCCTACCCTAACATCAGAAACCCTAACCCTACACTATCAGAACCCTAACCCTACCTAACATCAGAACCCTAACCCTACCCTAACATCAGAACCCTAACCCTACCCTAACATCAGAACCCTAACCCTACACTAACATCAGAACCCTAACCCTACCCTAACATCAGAACCCTAACCCTACCCTAACATCAGAACCCTAACCCTACCCTAACATCAGAACCCTAACCCTACACTATCAGAACCCTAACCCTACACTATCAGAACCCTAACCCTACCCTAACATCAGAACCCTAACCCTACCCTAACTATCAGAACCCTAACCCTACACTAACATCAGAACCCTAACCCTACCCTAACATCAGAACCCTAACCCTACCTAACATCAGAAACCTAACCCTACACTAACAGAACCCTAACCCTACCTAACATCAGAACCCTAACCCTACCCTAACATCAGAACCCTAACCCTACACTAACATCAGAAGACCTAACCCTACACTAACATCAGAACCCTAACCCTACCCAGAACCTAACATCAGAACCCTAACCCTACCCTAACATCAGAAACCTAACCCTACACTATCAGAACCCTAACCCTACACTAACATCAGAACCCTAACCCTACCCTAACATCAGAACCCTAACCCTACCCTAACATCAGAAACCTAACCCTACACACAGAACCCTAACCCTACCTAACATCAGAACCCAGAACCCTAACCCTACCCTAACATCAGAAACCTAACCCTACCCTAACATCAGAAACCTAACCCTACACTAACATCAGAACCCTAACCCTACCCTAACATCAGAACCCTAACCCTACCCTAACATCAGAAACCCTAACCCTACCCTAACATCAGAACCCTACCCTAACCCCTAACCCTACCCTAACATCAGAACCCTAACCCTACCCTAACATCAGAAACCTAACCCTACACTATCAGAACCCTAACCCTACCCTAACATCAGAACCCTAACCCTACACTAACATCAGAACCCTAACCCTACCCTAACATCAGAACCCTAACCCTACCCTAACATCAGAACCCTAACCCTACACTATCAGAACCCTAACCCTACCCTAACATCAGAACCCTAACCCTACCCTACTATCAGAACCCTAACCCTACACTAACAGAACTCTATCCTATTGGAACTC
>NW_025746539.1:0-25000 GCF_021184085.1 Oncorhynchus gorbuscha | reverse complement strand
AGGCTCAGGGATGGTATTGTGTCTTAGAGAAGGTATCATGTTGACCAGCACTCTGTCTAACGAAGGCACCCAGAGAGAAGACTGACTCCCAGGCTCAGGGATAGTATTGTGTCTTAGAGAAGGTATCATGTTGACCAGGACTCTGTCTGAGAACCCAGAGAGAACTGACTCCCAGGCTCAGGGATTATTGTGTCTTAGAGAATATCATGAGAACATAGAGTTGAGCAGCTCTGTCTGACGAAGGCACCCAGAGAGAACTGACTCCCAGGCTCAGGGATAGTATTGTGTCTTAGAGAATATATCATGAGACTCTGTCTGACGAAGGCACCCAGAGAGAAGACTGACTCCCAGGCTCAGGGATGGTATTGTGTCTTAGAGAAGGTATCATGTTGAGCAGCACTCTGTCTGACGAAGGCACCCAGAGAGAAGACTGACTCCCAGGCTCAGGGATGGTATTGTGTCTTAGAGAATATCATGTTGAGCAGCACTGTCTGACGAAGGCACCCAGAGAGAAGACTGACTCCCAGGCTCAGGGATGGTATTGTGTCTTAGAGAAGGTATCATGTTGAGCAGCACTCTGTCTGACGAAGGCACCCAGAGAGAACTGACTCCCAGGCTCAGGGATAGTATTGTGTCTTAGAGAATATATCATGAGAACCATAGAGTTGAGCAGCACTCTGTCTGACGAAGGCACCCAGAGAGAAGACTGACTCCCAGGCTCAGGGATGGTATTGTGTCTTAGAGAAGGTATCATGTAGAGTTGAGCAGCACTCTGTCTAACGAAGGCACCCAGAGAGAACTGACTCTCAGGCTCAGAGATGGTATTGTGTCTTAGAGAAGGTATCATGTGAACTATATAGTTCATCAAAATGATGTCACCTGTAACTTCCAGCTGCAACCAGAACGTGGTGATGTGTTGGTGTAATGTCTCTGTCACACAGCCATGGGAAATGAGCTGAATTCAACCAGAACGTGGTGAGGTGTTGGTGTAATATCTCTGTCACACAGCCATGGGAAATGGGCTGAATTCAACCAGAACGTGGTGAGGTGTTGGTGTAATGTCTCTGTCACACAGCCATGGGAAATGAGCTGAATTCAATGTGAGCAGAACAGTTTTGAGGTGATGGGACTCTGTCTGAAGCCCTGTGAAACACATGAGTGACTGATAGTCAAGAGAGATAGTCTGTTAGTGGAATGGTCTGGTCCGTCTGATGGCTTGAAATGAGCTGAATTCAACCAGAACGTGATGAAAGCCCAGGGTGAGAGGCATGATGATAGTTCTGTCAAAACTTCCTGATTAGGGGAAATGGGCTCTATCATCAACAGTCACATTGTCTGAAGTGTTATGGAACATTCTCTGTCACACAGCCATGACTTACTGAAACTCTACTAGGTGGTTGTTGTTGGGTTTATTTCTCTGTCAAGGCGTCTACAGCCATGGGAAATGGGCTGAAACTCTACTAGAACGTGTTGAGGTGTTGGTTTATTTCTCTGTCACAAAGCCATGGGAAGACCTGAGCTACTGAAATAATGTGATGAGAGCAGCATTTGGACAGTTTTACATTTTTCAGAGGGACTCTACTAGCAGGCCATTTCCAGCCCTGAAACACATGAGTGACTGATAGTCTTGAAGAGAGATAGTCTGTTGTGGAATTCAGGACCTACTGAAACTGGTCTACTGGTTTAGGAAGAGGGTTTTTCCAGGAGGAAGTGAAGCTGAAGTCAAGGCGTCTAGTTGTGGTTCAGAGACTCTACTGAAACTCTACTAGGTTTAGTTGTTGTTGTTTATTTCCAGCTGAAGTCAAGGTGGTTCCTAGGGTGAGAGGCATGATCTCTACTAGTTTAGTGTCTTGGGATTTCCTGAAGTAGGTGTCTAGGAGGGGACTCTGAAACTCTACTAGGTTTACCTTGTCTGGGTCTTATTTCCAGCTGAACATTCTCTAGTTGTGGTTCAGAGACCTACTGAAACTCTACTAGGTTTAGTTGTTGTTGGGTTTATTTCAGCTGAAGTCAAGGCGTCTAGTTGTGGTTCAGAGACCTACTGAAACTCTACTAGGTTTAGTTGTTGTTGGGTTTATTTCCAGCTGAAGTCAAGGCGTCTAGTTGTGGTTCAGAGACCTACTGAAACTCTACTAGGTTTAGTTGTTGTTGGGTTTATTTACAGCTGAAGTCAAGGTGTCTAGTTGTGGTTCAGAGACCTACTGAAACTCTACTAGGTTTAGTTGTTGTTGGGTTTATTTCCAGCTGAAGTCAAGGTGTCTAGTTGTGGTTCAGAGACCTACTGAAACTCTACTAGGTTTAGTTGTTGTTGGGTTTATTTCCAGCTGAAGTCAAGGCGTCTAGTTGTGGTTCAGAGACCTACTGAAACTCTACTAGGTTTAGTTGTTGTTGGGTTTATTTCCAGCTGAAGTCAAGGTGTCTAGTTGTGGTTCAGAGACCTACTGAAACTCTACTAGGTTTAGTTGTTGTTGGGTTTATTTCCAGCTGAAGTCAAGGCGTCTAGTTGTGGTTCAGAGACCTACTGAAACTCTACTAGGTTTAGTTGTTGTTGGGTTTATTTCCAGCTGAAGTCAAGGCGTCTAGTTGTGGTTCAGAGACCTACTGAAACTCTACTAGGTTTAGTTGTTGGGTTTATTTCCAGCTGAAGTCCAGGCGTCTAGTTGTGGTTCAGAGACCTACTGAAACTCTACTAGGTTTAGTTGTTGTTGGGTTTATTTCCAGCTGAAGTCAAGGCGTCTAGTTGTTTTTCAGAAGACAAAACAGAAAACATATCATCAGTTTCTCTGTGTCTCCTACAGACATCAAGGAGCTGATCTGATCTGGCAGCAGGGGTTTGGTTTGGTGCAGAATGGCTTTAACATCTTTGTAACTGATCCAGAGACAGGATTAGTGAGGGTTCTTCTTTCATTCAAAACAAGACCAACGCTTGGTGGTGGTGGGGGTGTGATCCATCTCTTATAGTTCACAGGATCCACATTTACCGTGAAGGACTGCCGTTAGTTTGCATCTCCTCGTTTTTATATTTTGATGTATGTCTATTTTTTTTAATCGCATAGTTCTATTTTCAGAAACTAGTTGGAGTAGAGGTCAGAAACTAGTTAGTTGGAGTAGAGGTCAGAAACTAGCTAGTTGGATTATAGTGGTCATAAACTAGCTAGTTGGATTATAGTGGTCATAAACTAGCTAGTTGGATTATAGTGGTCATAAACTAGCTAGTTGGATTATAGTGGTCAGAAACTAGCTAGTTGGAGTAGAGGTCAGAAACTAGCTAGTTGGATTATAGTGGTCATAAACTAGCTAGTTGGATTATAGTGGTCAGGAGTAAACTAGTTAGTTGGATTAGTAGTGGTTAGTTGGAGTAGAGGAGTTAGAAACTAGCTAGTTGGATTATCTAGTTGGAAAATCTAGTTAGTTGGAGTTTAGAATCTAGTTAGTTGGAAGAGGAGTTAGAATCTAGTTAGTTAGGAGTAGAGGAGTTAGAATCTAGTTAGTTGGAGTAGAGGAGTTAGAATCTAGCTAGTTGGAGAGTTAGTTGTTGAGTAGAGGAGTTAGAAACTAGCTAGTTGGAGTAGAGGAGTTAGAATCTAGTTAGTTGGAGTAGAGGAGTTAGAATCTAGTTAGTTGGAGTAGAGGAGTTAGAATCTAGTTAGTTGGAGTAGAGGAGTTAGAATCTAGTTAGTTGGAGTAGAGGAGTTAGAATCTAGTTAGTTGGAGTAGAGGAGTTAGAATCTAGTTAGTTGGAGTAGAGGAGTTAGAATAGTTAGTTGGAGTTGGAGTTAGAATCTAGTTAGTTGGCTAGTTGGAGAGGAGTTAGAATCTAGTTAGTTGGAGTAGAGGAGTTAGAATCTAGTTAGTTGGAGTAGAGGAGTTAGAATCTAGTTAGTTGGAGTAGAGGAGTTAGAATCTAGTTAGTTGGAGTAGTGGTCAGGAGTTAGAATCTAGTTAGTTGGAGTAGAGGAGTTAGAATCTAGTTAGTTGGAGTAGAGGAGTTAGAATCTAGTTAGTTGGAGTAGAGGAGTTAGAATCTAGTTAGTTGGAGTAGAGGAGTTAGAATCTAGTTAGTTGGAGTAGAGGTCAGAATCTAGTTAGTTGGAGTAGAGGAGTTAGAATCTAGTTAGTTGGAGTAGAGGAGTTAGAATCTAGTTAGTTGGAGTAGAGGAGTTAGAATCTACCTAGTTGGAGTAGAGGTTAGAATCTAGTTAGTTGGAGTATAGGGGTCAGAAAGCAGACAGACGGCCTTGTCCTTGGCACCTCTCTTGGCAGAGCAGAGACATGGCACAACAGAAAGATGCCACCTCGCTGCGCCAACAGACCTGTTCCCTGGGCCCCTTGGCAACCACTCTGGAATCACGTTTACGTCCTGGGGGTGAGGGAGGAATGTGGACGGGATCATCACTCACTAATCACAGACTACCCTGAAACACTGACACACTGCTAATTACAGACAACAATAGCTCCGTCCCAGATACAACCTCGACTCCAGGGTGCTGCTAGAATCACAGTCATCATGTCCTCTGGGGTTTCCCTGCTCTCACAACCTTAGACCAGAACAACAACCCTTAGACCAGAACAACAACCCTTAGACCAGAACAACAACCCTTAGAACAGAACAACAACCCTTAGACCAGAACAACAACCCTTAGACCAGAACAACAACCCTTAGACCAGAACAACAACCCTTAGACCAGAACAACAACCCTTAGACCAGAACAACAACCCTTAGGCCAGAACAACAACCCTTAGACCAGAACAACAACCCTTAGACCAGAACAACAACCCTTAGACCAGAACAACAACCCTTAGAACAGAACAACAACCCTTAGACCAGAACAACAACCCTTAGACCAGAACAACAACCCTTAGACCAGAACAACAACCCTTAGACAGAATTGTGTGTCCCTGGGAGAGCATCGATCACCCTGTCAGATTAAGTGAAACGTAGAACTCCCGTCCCACTAAATTAAATATACTCCGTGGCCAGTGAATGTGTCCATGCGTTCATTGAACTGTATCAATCAAATGTATTTATCGAGCCCTTCTTACAGCAGCCGATGTCACAAAGTGCTGGACAGAAACCCAGCCTAAAAACCCCCCCAAACAGCAAGCAATGCAGATGTAGAAGCACGGTGCCTCGGAAAAAACTCCCTAGAAATATCAGTAGAAGCAACATTAACGAAGGAAGAGTTTGACTAAAGCAGACATTGTCTCTGTGAGGTGAGTACTACTACTCAACGGTGACATGTTCTCCAGACCCCGGCGTTCATTAGCGACATAGCAGTTCCACCACAGCTGCAAGACGTCTGGTTGAGCTCTGTCAGGGTTTTAGACTGCCAGGCTGGCAGGAACAGAGTTTGATGCTCAGTCTGTGTCACCCAGAGCTGTTTTTGTCCTCGCAACACACAGAGTGGCATCATTTGCATGGGTTTGACACCCCCCGACGTCTCGTCTCCGTGCCCTCTCTGTGTCTGGCTGGTGGCGGCGCTGCCATCCGTGCCAATTAAAGGGGTGGACCAGGTGGCAACTCACAGGTGGTCTTATAATCCCTGTAAAGATCCCACTTCATTAAGGAATCTGTTTAATGTGGCCGTTGGCTGATTGATTAATCTCCCACGCCACAGTCTCAGATTATGCCAAGTTAGACCGTGATAAGACACAAGGTTGACCTATGTCACACGGAGAGGATGTTGTGTTGCCAGATCCAACACGTTCAGGAGAAATAATGGTACACTTCAGGAAGAGACAGAATGCAAGTCTGCATGATGTTCACCAAGAGTCAAATGAGACGGTAGACAAAGATATTTATTCAGACTAAGAAAGTTTTCTGTCTAATTATCTAATGTTTGGTCCTCCAATCTCAAAATTACAGTAGGACATACAGTAGAAAATACAGTAGGACATACAGTAGAAAATACAGTAGGACATACAGTAGGATATACAGTATACAATAGGACATACAGTAGGATATACATTAGGACATACAATAGGATATACAGTAGGATATACAGTATACAGTAGGACATACAGTAGGATATACAGTAGGAAATACAGTAAGATACAGTAGGAAATACAGTATACAGTAGGACATACAGTAGGATATACAGTAGGACTTATAGTAGGACATACAGTAGGATATACAGTATACAGTAGGACATACAGTAGGCTATACAGTAGAATATACAGTAGGATATACAGTATACAGTAGGACATACAGTAGGCTATACAGTAGGGTATACTGTAGGATATACAGTAGGGATACACAGTAGGACATACAGTAGGGTAGACAGTAGGACATACAATAGGACATACAGTAGGATATACAGTAAGATATACAGTATACGGTAGGACATACAGTAGGAAATACAGTAGGATATACAGTAGGATATACAGTAGGATACAGTAGGACATACAGTAGGATATACAGTAAGATATACAGTATACAGTAGGACATACAGTAGGAAATACAATAGGATATACAGTAGGATATACAGTAGGATATACAGTAGGATATGTAGCAGGACATACAATAGGATATACAGTAGGATATACAGTAGGATATGTAGTAGGACATACAGTAGGATATACAGTAGGATATACAGTAGGACATACAGTAGGATATACAGTAGGATATACAGTAGGATATACAGTAGGACATACAGTAGGGTAGACAGTAGGACATACAATAGGACATACAGTAGGACATACAGTAGGATATACAGTAGGACAGGTAGTAGGACATACAATAGGATATACAGTATGATATACAGTAGGACATGTAGTAGGACATACAATAGGATATATAGTAGGATATACAGTAGGATATGTAGTAGGATATACAGTAGGACATACAATAGGACATGCAGTATGCTATACAGTTGGATATACAGTAGGACATGTAGTAGGACATACAATAGGATATACAATAGGAT
Source organism: Oncorhynchus gorbuscha (assembly GCF_021184085.1). Taxonomy (NCBI): domain Eukaryota; kingdom Metazoa; phylum Chordata; class Actinopteri; order Salmoniformes; family Salmonidae; genus Oncorhynchus; species Oncorhynchus gorbuscha. The sequence goes on along the minus strand of NW_025746539.1, from coordinate 18,074 downwards.
ATACAGTAGGACATGCAGTATGATATACAGTAGGATATACAATAGGATATACAGTAGGACATACAATAGGATATACAATAGGATATACAGTAGGACATACTGTAGGATATACAATAGGATATGCAGTAGGACATACTGTAGGATATACAATAGGATATGCAGTAGGACATACTGTAGGATATACAATAGGATATGCAGTAGGACATACTGTAGGATATACAATAGGATATACAGTAGGACATACTGTATACAGTAGGACATATTGATCATCTAATAGCCAGGCAGTAGGATATACAGTAGGACATATTGATCATCTAATAGCCAGGCAGTAGGACATACAGTAGGACATATTGATCATCTAATAGCCAGGCAGTAGGACATACAGTAGGACATATTGATCATCTAATAGCCAGGCAGTAGGACATACTGTATACAGTAGGACATATTGATCATCTAATAGCCAGGCATAACAAAGCAACAATATCAAGATGGCAGATCTTAACCCTCATCTCTTAAATACAGTAAGTCTGTGCTGTAGGTGCCAGTAGACTGGGTTTTCTAGATGTAATGTGTTAGCACTACTGTCAATGGTCTTTACAGTGTCATGTCTGTCATGGTATTTAACAATGAGCTGCTACAACTTGCCTTGGCAGACTCCAGACCACCCACACATCCTATCAGATGTGACATATAGTTATAGTATTGGCCTCACTTGTTCTCTATAATTTTCCTCTCAGTATTACAGCTATTACCCTCCAAGGAGCCAGAGAGCCCTGCTGCACGTCGTTCCTCCTGGGGAGAGGCGTTGTGCCCCGGGAGGGGCTGGGGTTCTGGTGTTGTGGTTAGATTAGTGAAACAGAGAGAGACGAGTCAGAACTGTCAGACTTGGCTGACTAAGGCTTCTCCACTCCCAGAGATATGTACCATGTTTTAGTCTAGAGGCAGCAGAGATATGTACCATGTTTTAGTCTAGGGGCAGCAGAGATATGTACCATGTTTACGGCTAGAGGCAGCAGAGATATGTACCATGTTTTAGTCTAGAGGCAGCAGAGATATGTACCATGTTTAAGGCTAGAGGCAGCAGAGATATGTACCATGTTTAAGGCTAGAGGCAGCAGAGATATGTACCATGTTTAAGGCTAGGGGCAGCAGAGATATGTACCATGTTTAAGGCTAGAGGCAGCAGAGATATGTACCATGTTTAAGGCTAGGGGCAGCAGAGATATGTACCATGTTTAAGGCTAGAAGCAGCAGAGATATGTACCATGTTTTAGTCTAGGGGCAGCAGAGATATGTACCATGTTTAAGGCTAGAGGCAGCAGAGATATGTACCATGTTTTAGTCTAGGGGCAGCATATATATGTACCATGTTTTAGTCTAGGGGCAGCAGAGATATGTACCATGTTTAAGGCTAGGGGCAGCAGAGATATGTACCATGTTTAAGGATATAGGCAGCAGAGATATGTACCATGTTTTAGTCTAGAGGCAGCAGAGATATGTACCATGTTTAAGGCTAGAAGCAGCAGAGATATGTACCATGTTTTAGTCTAGGGGCAGCAGAGATATGTACCATGTTTAAGGCTAGAGGCAGCAGAGATATGTACCATGTTTTAGTCTAGGGGCAGCATATATATGTACCATGTTTAAGGCTATAGGCAGCAGAGATATGTACCATGTTTAAGGCTAGAGGCAGCAGAGATATGTACCATGTTTAAGGATAGAGGCAGCAGAGATATGTACCATGTTTAAGGCTAGAGGCACCAGCGATATGTACCATGTTTAAGGCTAGAGGCACCAGATATATGTACCATGTTTTAGGCTAGAGGCACCAGAGATATGTACCATGTTTAAGGCTAGAGGCAGCAGAGATATGTACCATGTTTTAGTCTAGGGACAGCAGAGATATGTACCATGTTTAAGGCTAGAGGCACCATATATATGTACCATGTTTAAGGCTAGAGGCACCAGAGATATGTACCATGTTTTAGTCTAGGGGCAGCAGAGATATGTACCATGTTTAAGGCTATAGGCAGCCGGGATATGTACCATTTTTAAGGCTAGAGGCAGCCGAGATATGTACCATGTTTAAGGCTAGATGCAGCAGAGATATGTACCATGTTTAAGGCTAGAGGCAGCAGAGATATGTACCATGTTTTAGTCTAGGGACAGCAGAGATATGTACCATGTTTAAGGCTAGAGGCACCAGAGCTATGTACCATGTTTAAGGCTAGAGGCATCATATGTATGTACCATGTTTTAGTCTAGGGGCAGCAGAGCTATGTACCATGTTTAAGGCTAGAGGCATCATATGTATGTACCATGTTTTAGTCTAGGGGCAGCATAGATATGTACCATGTTTAAGGCTAGAGGCAGCACAAATATGTACCATGTTTTAGTCTAGAGGCAGCAGAGATATGTATCATATTTAAGGTCGGGGTAGCAGATATATGTACCATATTTAAGGCTAGAGGTAGCAGAGATATGTACTGTATTTAAGGCTAGAGGTAGCAGAGATATGTACTGTATTTAAGGCTAGAGGCAGCAGAGATATGTACTGTATTTAAGGCTAGGGGCAGCAGAGATATGTACTGTATTTAAGGCTAGAGGTAGCAGAGATATGTACTGTATTTAAGGCTAGGGGCAGCAGAGATATGTACTGTATTTAAGGCTAGAGGTAGCAGAGATATGTACCATGTTTAAGGCTAGGGGCAGCAGAGATATGTACTGTATTTAAGGCTAGAGGTAGCAGAGATATGTACCATATTTAAGGCTAGAGGTAGCAGAGATATGTACTGTATTTAAGGCTAGGGGCAGCAGAGATATGTACTGTATTTAAGGCCTTGGGAAGCATAGATATGTACTGTATCTAGTCAGAGAGACCGTTCCAGTACAGCTCCAGTCAGAGAGACCGGTCCAGTACAGCTCCAGTCAGAGAAACCGGTCCAGTACAGCTCCAGTCAGAGAGACCGGTCCAGTACAGCTCCAGTCAGAGAGACCGGTCCAGTACAGCTCCAGTCAGAGAGACCGGTCCAGTACAGCTCCAGTCAGAGAGACCGGTCCAGTACAGCTCCAGTCAAAGAGACCGGTCCAGTAGAGCTCCAGTCAGAGAGACCGGACCAGTACAGCTCCAGTCAGAGAGACCGGTCCAGTACAGCTCCAGTCAGAGAGACCGGTCCAGTACAGCTCCAGTCAGAGAGACCGGTCCAGTACAGCTCCAGTCAGAGAGACCGGTCCAGTACAGCTCCAGTCAGAGAGACCGTTCCAGTACAGCTCCAGTCAGAGAGACCGGTCCAGTAGAGCTCCAGTCAGAGAGACCGGTCCAATACAGCTCCAGTCAGAGAGACCGGTCCAGTACAGCTCCAGTCAGAGAGACCGGTCCAGTACAGCTCCAGTCAGAGAGACCGGTCCAGTACAGCTCCAGTCAGAGAGACCGGTCCAGTACAGCTCCAGTCAGAGAGACCGGTCCAATACAGCTCCAGTCAGAGAGACCGGTCCAGTACAGCTCTAGTCAGAGAGACTGGTCCAGTACAGCGCCAGTCAGAGAGACCGGTCCAGTAGAGCTCCAGTCAGAGAGACCGGACCAATGTGTCCATACTGAGTACAGCTCCAGTCAGAGAGACCGGTCCAGTACAGCTCCAGTCAGAGAGACCGGTCCAGTACAGCTCCAGTCAGAGAGACCGGTCCAATACAGCTCCAGTCAGAGAGACCGGTCCAGTACAGCTCTAGTCAGAGAGACTGGTCCAGTACAGCGCCAGTCAGAGAGACCGGTCCAGTAGAGCTCCAGTCAGAGAGACCGGACCAATGTGTCCATACTGAGTACAGCCCCGGTCACATCATCTTCATCCTCCATCAGACTGTTCTGGAGACATGTGACATGTGGAGAGTTCCAGAACACAGTGACATGTGGAGAGTTCCAGAACACAGTGACATGTGGAGAGTTCCAGAACACAGTGACATGTGGAGAGTTCCAGAACACAGTGACATGTGGAGAGTTCCAGAACACAGTGTGCCATGAGAGTTCCAGAACACAGTGACATGTGGAGAGTTCCAGAACAGAACAGTGACATGTGGAGAGTTCCAGAACACAGTGACATGTGGAGAGTTCCAGAACACAGTGACATGTGGAGAGTTCCAGAACACAGTGACATGTGGAGAGTTCCAGAACACAGTGACATGTGGAGAGTTCCAGAACACAGTGACATGTGGAGAGTTCCAGAACACAGTGACATGTGGAGAGTTCCAGAACACAGTGACATGTGGAGAGTTCCAGAACACAGTTCCAGAACACAGTGACATGTGGTTCCAGAACACAGTGCCATGTGGAGAGTTCCAGAACACAGTGCCATGTGGAGAGTTCCAGAACACAGTGCCATGTGGAGAGTTCCAGAACACAGTGACATGTGGAGAGTTCCAGAACACAGTGACATGTGGAGAGTTCCAGAACACAGTGACATGTGGAGAGTTCCAGAACACAGTGACATGTGGAGAGTTCCAGAACACAGTGACATGTGGAGAGTTCCAGACCACAGTGACATGTTGACGTAATGTTTCTGACAGGACACTCTGTACCTGTCACTGGGTTTCAAATCTCAAACATAAATTCAAAAGAAAATGAAACCTCGTTTGAATTAAACATTATTTATGCCTTCCATTGTTATCCCATGCATTGGAAAGAACATTGGAAATATATGGCTCACTGGTCCATGGTTTAGAATCACCACAGTATGTTTTTAAAAACTGATATTCACATTTAAATATTAAATGATATGCTTTAAAATAAACTAAAAGGCTATGGCACATTATCACAGCTTACTATTAGTTCATTCTTACATTCTTATAATTCCAATAGCAGCTATTTAAAACAGCAACAGTAACAGGCTTTAATAAAGCCCTACTGCTAACAAAGGGTTAATAAACTGCCTCACCGACCCTTCGATTCCTGTCACCATAATAACTGCTCCAAGACAGCAGACTTATCAGACAATCACACATGAAGTCATCCCTCTTCCAGCTGCTGCCGAGCATGTAACTGTTTGGGGTTAAGTTCCAAACAACGCCCTATTCCCTGTGTAGTACACTTCTTTTCACCAGGGCCCGTAGGGTCCTAGTGCTCTACATAGGGAATAGGGTGCCATTTGGGTCTCAGAATAGCGAGCCTGGTGCTGGGGGCTGTGTGGGTTGTGTCACTGTGTCAGGGTTTGACAGAGGAGAGCACCTTCCTCTCTGGGTGACTGCTTTAATTACAGAGGAGCTGGAAGCTTCACCACATCACTGCTGCAGTCAGCCAGTCAGTCAGCCAGCCAGTCAGCCAGTCAGCCAGTCAGCCAGTCAGCCAGTCAGCCAGTCAGTCAGTCAACCAGTCAGCCAGCCAGCCAGTCAGTCAGCCAGTCAGTCAGCCAGTCAGCCAGTCAGTCAGCCAGTCAGCCAGCCAGCCAGCCAGCCAGTCAGCCAGTCAGTCAGCCAGTCAGTCAGCCAGTCAGCCAGTCAGTCAGCCAGTCAGCCAGCCAGTCAGCCAGTCAGCCAGTCAGCCAGTCAGTCAGCCAGTCAGCCAGTCAGTCAGCCAGTCAGTCAGCCAGTCAGCCAGTCAGCCAGTCAGTCAGCCAGTCAGCCAGTCAGCCAGTCAGCCAGTCAGTCAGTCAGCCAGTCAGCCAGTCAGTCAGTCAACCAGTCAGCCAGCCAGCCAGTCAGCCAGTCAGTCAGCCAGTCAGCCAGTCAGTCAGCCAGTCAGCCAGTCAGCCAGTCAGTCAGTCAGTCAACCAGTCAGCCAGTCAGCCAGCCAGTCAGTCAGCCAGTCAGTCAGCCAGTCAGCCAGTCAGCCAGTCAGCCAGTCAGCCAGCCAGTCAGCCAGTCAGTCAGTCAGTCAGTCAGCCAGTCAGTCAGTCAGTCAGTCAGTCAGTCAGTCAGTCAGTCAGTCAGTCAACCAGTTAGTCAGTCAGTCAACCAGTCAGTCAGCCAGTCAGCCAGTCAGCCAGTCAGCCAGTCAGCCAGTCAGTCAGCCAGTCAGCCAGTCAGTCAGCCAGTCAGCCAGTCAGTCAGCCAGTCAGTCAGTCAGCCAGTCAGCCAGTCAGTCAGTCAACCAGTCAGCCAGCCAGCCAGTCAGTCAGCCAGTCAGCCAGTCAGCCAGTCAGCCAGTCAGCCAGCCAGCCAGTCAGCCAGTCAGTCAGCCAGTCAGTCAGCCAGTCAGCCAGTCAGCCAGTCAGCCAGTCAGCCAGCCAGCCAGCCAGTCAGCCAGTCAGTCAGCCAGTCAGCCAGTCAGTCAGCCAGTCAGCCAGCCAGTCAGCCAGTCAGCCAGTCAGCCAGCCAGTCAGCCAGTCAGCCAGTCAGTCAGCCAGTCAGACAGCCAGTCAGCCAGTCAGCCAGCCAGTCAGCCAGTCAGCCAGTCAGCCAGTCAGCCAGTCAGTCAGCCAGTCAGCCAGTCAGTCAGCCAGTCAGTCAGCCAGTCAGCCAGTCAGCCAGTCAGTCAGCCAGTCAGCCAGTCAGCCAGTCAGCCAGTCAGTCAGTCAGCCAGTCAGCCAGTCAGTCAGTCAACCAGTCAGCCAGCCAGCCAGTCAGCCAGTCAGTCAGCCAGTCAGCCAGTCAGCCAGCCAGCCAGCCAGTCAGCCAGTCAGCCAGTCAGTCAGCCAGTCAGCCAGTCAGCCAGTCAGTCAGTCAGCCAGTCAGCCAGTCAGTCAGTCAACCAGTCAGCCAGCCAGCCAGTCAGTCAGCCAGTCAGCCAGTCAGCCAGTCAGTCAGTCAGTCAGTCAGCCAGTCAGCCAGTCAACCAGTCAGCCAGTCAGCCAGCCAGTCAGTCAGCCAGTCAGCCAGTCAGTCAGTCAGTCAGCCAGTCAGTCAGCCAGTCAGCCAGTCAGCCAGTCAGCCAGCCAGTCAGTCAGCCAGTCAGTCAGCCAGTCAGTCAGCCAGCCAGTCAGCCAGTCAGTCAGTCAGTCAGTCCACAGTTCACCCTGCAACACTACAGCCTCATTGTCAGACAACACATATTGTTAAAGAGAAGTCTCCTTTCCGCCTGTGAGATGTCCTGTAGAACGTCATTGCATTTCTCTGTCAGGCTGATGTGGATATCCGGTATTTTAATTGCCACGGTCGTACATCTAGCTGTCTTCTGACTGGTGAGATTTAATATGCTGGTGCTTCTCACAGTCTCTAAAGTATGTCTCCGTGTTCAAACAGGTAGGACAGAATGATTTGTTAGATCCTGAAACACATTTAACACATTTATTAATTAGATAGATGCATGCGGAAGTTACAATCTAGACATATTTTCATACTCCTGAGAGGTAAAATAAATCGCACGATATTTCATTTTTTTTAGTTAGCATGACTTCCCTCAGTTAGTATAATACATTCATTTAAAATAGAAGCGAGGCTGGTTTTAATTACCTGATGGTTCCAAATATACTGTATCACATCACCTTATGAGCCGTTCATGTACCCAGATCCGTTATCACCTTCTAGCTGGTGTCACGCCCTGGACTTAGTTATCTTTGTTTTCTTTATTATCTTGGTTAGGTCAGGGTGTGACATGGGGGATTTATGTGTTTAGTTTGTCTAGGTTTTTTTTGTAGATTTATGGGTTTGTGTTCATTCTAGGTGTTTATGTAAGTCTATGGTTGCCTGGATTGGTTCTCAATCAGGGGCAGGTGTTTATCGTTGTCTCTGATTGGGAACCATATTTAGGCAGCCATGTTCTTTGGGTATTTGGTGGGTGATTGTTTCCTGTGTCAGTGTTTGTGCCACACGGGACTGTTTCGTTGCCAGGTCACTTTATTATTTTGTATTTGTGTTCATGTTCAGTTTTTTCCCATTAAAACCATGGACACTTACCACGCTGCGTATTGGTCCGATCCTTGTTTCACCTCTTCAGAGGAAGAGGAGGACATCTGCCATGACAGAATCACCCACCCAAAACAGGACCAAGCAGCGTGGTGGCAGGCAGCGGCAGGACGAGCAGCGCGATCAGGACTTCTGGACTTGGGAGGAGATCCTAGACGGGAAAGGACCCTGGGCACAGCCAGGAGAATATCGCCGCCCCAAAGAAGAGCTGGAGGCAGCGAAGGTGGAGAGGCGCTGGTATGAGGAGGCAGCACGGCCTCCCAAAAATGTCTTGGGGGAGCACACAGGAAGTATGGCGAAGCCAGGTAGGAGACCTGCGCCAACTTCCTGTGCTTACCAGAGTGCGAGAGAGACCGGGCGGGCACCGTGTTATGCTGTGAAGCGCATCGTGTCCCCAGTGCGGGTGCATAGCCCGGTGCAGTACATACCAGCTCCGCTTATCGGCCGGGCTAGAGTGGGCATCGAGCCAGGTGCCATGAAGCCGGCTCTATGCATCTGGTCTCCAGTGCGTCTCCTTGGGCCGGCGTACATGGCACCAGCCTTACACATGGTGTCCCCGGTTCGCCTGCACAGCCCAGTGCGGGCTATTCCACCTCGCCGCACTGGCATGGCGACCGGGAGCATTCAACCAGGTAAGGTTGGGCAGGCTCGGTGCTCAAGAGCTCCAGTGCGCCTGCACGGTCCGGTCTATCCAGTGCCACCTCCACGCACCAGCCCTCCGGTGGCAGCTCCCCGCACCAGGCTTCCTGTGCGTGTCCAGAGCCCAGTACTCCCTGTTTCTCCTCCCCGCACTCGCCCTGAGGTGTGTCCTCGGCCCAGTACCACCAGTGCCGGCATACAGTGCATCACGCACCAGGCATACAGTGCGCCTCGTATGTTCAGCCCTGCCAGAGCCTTCTTCCTGTCCAGCGCCGCTAGAGTCTCCCACCTGTCCAGAGCAGCTAGAGTCTCCCGCCTGTCCAGAGCCGCTAGAGTCTCCGCCTGTCCAGAGCTGCTAGAGTCTCCCGCCAGTCTGCAAGGAGTCGCCAGAGCCACCAGTCTGCCAGGATCCGCCAGAGCCGCAAGGATCCGCCAGAGCCGCCAGTCTGCCAGGATCAACCAGAGACGCCATTCAGCCAGCCGCCATTCAGCCAGGATCCACCAGAGCTGCCAGTCAGCCGGGATCCGCCAGAGCCGTCAGTCAGCCGGGATCTGCCAGAGCCACCAGTCAGCCAGGATCCGCCAGAGTCGTCAGCCAGTCCGGAGCTGCCCCTCAGTCCGGAGCTGCCCCTCAGTCCAGTGGGGCCATTTCATAGGTTTGCCAATCCTAGGTTTGCGGCGAGGGTCGCCGTTCCTAGGATGCCACAAAAGCAGACTAAGACTATGGTGGAGTGGGGTCCACGTCCTGCGCCAGAGCCGCCACCGTGGACAGACGCCCACCCAGGCCCTCCCCTATGGGTTTATGTGTGCGGCCGGGAGTCCGCACCTTTGGGGTGGTTACTGTCACGCCCTGGCCTTAGTTATCTTTGTTTTCTTTATAGCTGATATATACTGTACCCAGATCTGTTATCACCTTATAGCTGATATAAACTGTACCCAGCTCTGTTATCACCTTATAGCTGATATATACTGTACCCAGATCTGTTATCATCTTATGGCTGATATATACTGTACCCATATCTGTTATCACCTTATAGCTGATATAAACTGTACCCAGATCTGTTATCACCTTATAGCTGATGAATACTGAACTGTATAGTAGCTATTGTGAGACAGTACAGTACTGTAGCTAGACAGTAACACTGAGAGACAGTACTGTAGCTAGACAGTAACACTGAGAGACAGTACTGTAGCTAGACAGTAACACTGAGAGACAGTACTGTAGCTAGACAGTAACACTGAGAGACAGTACAGTACTGTAGCTAGACAGGAACATTGAGAGACAGTACAGTACTGTAGCTAGACAGTAACACTGAGAGACAGTACTATACTGTAGCTAGAAAGTAACACAGAGAGACAGTACCGTACTGTAGCTAGACAGTAACACTGAGAGACAGTACTATACTGTAGCTAGACAGTAACATTGAGAGACAGTACAGTACTGTAGCTAGACAGTAACATTGAGAGACAGTAACATTGAGAGACAGTACTGTACTGTAGCTAGACAGTAACATTGTGAGACAGTACAGTACTGTAACTAGACAGTAACACTGAGAGACAGTACTGTAGCTAGACAGTAACACTGAGAGACAGTACTGTAGCTAGACAGTAACACTGAGAGACCATACTGTAGCTAGACAGTAACACTGAGAGACAGTACTGTAGCTAGACAGTAACACTGCGAGACAGTACAGTACTGTAGCTAGACAGTAACATTGAGAGACAGTACTGTAGCTAGACAGTAACATTGAGAGACAGTACTGTAGCTAGACAGTAACACTGCGAGACAGTACAGTACTGTAGCTAGACAGTAACATTGAGAGACAGTACTGTAGCTAGACAGTAACATTGAGAGACAGTACTGTAGCTAGACAGTAACACTGAGAGACAGTACTGTACTGTAGCTAGAAAGTAACACTGAGAGACAGTACTGTAGCTAGACAGTAACACTGAGAGACAGTACAGTACTGTAGCTAGACAGTAACAGTAGACAGTACTGTAGCTAGACAGTAACATTGAGAGACAGTACTGTAGCTAGACAGTAACATTGAGAGACAGTACTGTAGCTAGACAGTAACACTGAGAGACAGTACTGTACTGTAGCTAGACAGTAACATTGTGAGACAGTACAGTACTGTAACTAGACAGTAACACTGAGAGACAGTACTGTAGCTAGACAGTAACACTGAGAGACAGTACTGTAGCTAGACAGTAACACTGAGAGACCATACTGTAGCTAGACAGTAACACTGAGAGACAGTACTGTAGCTAGACAGTAATCACTGCGAGACAGTACAGTACTGTAGCTAGACAGTAACATTGAGAGACAGTACTGTAGCTAGACAGTAACATTGAGAGACAGTACTGTAGCTAGACAGTAACACTGAGAGACAGTACTGTACTGTAGCTAGACAGTAACACTGAGAGACAGTACAGTACTGTAGCTAGACAGTAACACTGAGAGACAGTACAGTACTGTAGCTAGACAGTAACATTGATAGACAGTACTGTAGCTAGACAGTAACATTGAGAGACAGTACTGTAGCTAGACAGTAACACTGAGAGACAGTACTGTACTGTAGCTAGACAGTAACACTGAGAGACAGTACTGTACTGTAGTTAGACAGTAACACTGAGAGACAGTACTGTAGCTAGACAGTAACACTGAGAGACAGTACTGTAGCTAGACAGTAACACTGAGAGACAGTACTGTAGCTAGACAATAACACTGAGAAACAGTACTGTAGCTAGACAGTAACACTGAGAGACAGTACTGTACTGTAGCTAGACAGTAACACTGAGAGGCAGTACTGTACTGTAGTTAGACAGTAACACTGAGAGACAGTACTGTAGCTAGACAGTAACACTGAGAGACAGTACTGTAGCTAGACAGTAACACTGAGAGACAGTACTGTAGCTAGACAGTAACACTGAGAGACAGTACTGTAGCTAGACAGTAACACTGAGAGACAGTACTGTAGCTAGACAGTAACACTGAGAGACAGTACTGTACTGTAGCTAGACAGTAACACTGAGAGACAGTACTGTACTGTAGTTCGACAGTAACACTGAGAGACAGTACTGTAGCTAGACAGTAACACTGAAAGACAGTACTGTAGCTAGACAATAACACTGAGAGACAGTACTGTAGCTAGACAGTAACACTGAGAGACAGTACTGTACTGTAGCTAGACAGTAACACTGAGAGACAGTACTGTACTGTAGTTAGACAGTAACACTGAGAGACAGTACTGTAGCTAGACAGTAACACTGAGAGACAGTACTGTAGCTAGACAGTACCACTGAGAGACAGTACTGTAGCTAGACAGTAACACTGAGAGACAGTACTGTAGCTAGACAGTAACACTGAGAGACAGTACTGTAGCTAGACAGTAACACTGAGAGACAGTACTGTAGCTAGACAATAACACTGAGAGACAGTACTGTAGCTAGACATTAACACTGAGAGACAGTACTGTCCAGTAGCTGGACATTATTCTGCTCCTAAGCTCTCCTCAGCTCCTCTGTGTTCGGTGTAATAATTAGCAGGCTACCGCTCCCTGAGTTTTAACGTGGTTCATTTGGTCCAGACAGGACGTGTTTGTGCTGTGGGAGACGGCCTGCGTTTCTCAGTAGTAGTTGAGGGAACCGAAGCAGCGGTTTGTTATTTACACTCCACTTTGCATGTCATTACCATACTGTACTAGAGAGCACTGTCTGTGACTTCAACACGTCTACATGATGCCAAAAGACTTTGGCTGTAGGGAAGAACGTTTCACACTCATTTACAGACTGGAAGCCTGCGCCCTGATATTCTGACTACTCTTTAACCCTTGTGTGTTTAATTGTGTGAAACCGGTTAGTTTATGAGCTGCCTGGCCATGTTCCCAGGCCAACGACCAGCTACCAGACAGCTCTGTATGACCTAGAGGAGAACCTATTCTAGAGGGGAAACTGCTCCCCAAAGCCACCATGGACATTCCAAGTACTGGCTCAGACTGTGTCAGGACTGTATTGTCATTCATAGTGAAGAAATATAGTTCTTTATCACAGAGACCTCACATTCCAGAGGGTCTAGAGGCCTGCTAACCTCTCTGTAGCCAAGCCCAATTCCTGCTGCCACCTCTCTGTACACCGAGCAGTGTTAGGGGCTCCCTGGAAACCCCTGCAGCCCGTGTGTGTGTGTGTGTGTGTGTGTGTGTGTGTGTGTGTGTGTGTGTGTGTGTGTGTGTGTGTGTGTGTGTGTGTGTGTGTGTGTGTGTGTGTGTGTGTGTGTGTGTGTGTGTGTGTGTGTGTGTGTGTGTGTGTGTGTGTGTGTGTGTGTGTGTGTGTGTGTGTGTGTGTGTGTGTGTGTGTGTGTGTGTGTGTGTGTGTGTGTGTGTGTGTGTGTGTGTGTGACCTCCAGGCTGACAGTATTCTCCTCCAGCACCTGGTGATAACTCCTGGGCCCTGGTCCCAGATGGACAACCCCCAGAACAGAGCAGCACAGTGGCTGCATTAACCAAGCAACCTCCTCCCTGCTCCCCTCCCTCATCCCCTCCTCCTCACCCCTGCTCCCCTCCCTCATCCCCTCCTCCTCACCCCTTCTCCCCTCCCTCCTCCCCTCCTCCTCACCCCTGCTCCCCTCCCTCCCCTCCTCCTCACCCCTTCTCCCCTCCCTCCTCCCCTCCTCCTCACCCCTGCTCCCCTCCCTCCCTCCTCACCCCTTCTCCCCTCCTCCTCACCCCTGCTCCCCTCCCTCCTCCCCTCCTCCTCACCCCTTCTCCCCTCCTCCTCACCCCTGCTCCCCTCCCTCTTCCCTCCTCCTCACCCCTTCTTCCCTCCCTCCTCCCCTCCTCCTCACCCCCCTCCCTCCCCCCTCCTCCTCACCCCTTCTCCCCTCCCTGATCACCTCCCCTCCCCCTTCTCCCCTCCCTGCTCACCCCTGCTCCCCTCCCTGCTCCCCTCCTCCACACCCCTTCTTCTCTCCCTGCTCCCCTCCCTGCTCCCCTCCTCCTCACCCCTTCTGCCCTCCATGCTCCCCTCCCCTCACCCCTTCCCCTCCTCCTCACCCCTCCCCTTCTCCTTCCCTCCTCCTCCCCCTGAGCCCTTCACCTGTCAAAACTCAGCTGAGGGTCAAGACAACATCGTTCAGGGGGATAATAGGAGAGTAGTTGAAACAGGGAACTCTTGACACATTTAAAGAGGAATAGAAAACACCCAGCCTTCAGCTGCTGGCAGCTCTTCACATGTCAGACGACTGTCTCCTTCTTCACATAGAGAACCGTGACATACTAACATAGCTGAATAAATTCATACACTCAACTCAAGAAATGTACAGCTTTGGAATTAAAGTTCGGTCTTGAAAGTCGATTTCTATCAAATATGATATTGTTAATTGCATTGGAAATATGAAACATCGTGTTGAACAATGTAACCCTTTTCCCGAGCAGGCATGTAAAACACTCCTCAGTACTGCTACGAGATGGGTTAACCAGAGCTACAGGCATTGAGTCAACAATTAAACCACAACACAGAACATTCACCATGGTGACAAGTGTTAGCAGGAAAAGCAGGTGAATGTGAGCGCTGGAGGCGGAGGGTCATTATTGTGGTGAAGTAAGAGGAGGGATGCAGGTTGACTTGTCAGCCGTGGTGTGATGGCTTCATACTCCATCCTTTACTTTTACACCCCTGGCCCGTCAGCTAAACGGCTGCTGCATATTCACAACGCACAGCCCAGCCAGGAGAGGAGGACGAGGGGAGGAGGCCGGGAGACGCTGGGAGTTCTGATTTATGTCCCAGGCCCATCACCTGTGACTTAGAGCCTGGGAAATTAGTCACAAATAGCATATTAGAACAGCTAATCAGGCACGCTCCAGCACTTGCGTTTCTTTATGACCCCATAAAGGGCAGACTGTATGGCCGTCCTCAGGCCTTGGTGTGAATAATCACCCTGACCTCCAGTGAACCGACCAGCCCACGCACAGCGGAATGGAACGACCAGCTGGGTGGAGGAGAAGCTACTGTGGAATGGATGTTAGTTAGGGCCTATAGCAGGGTACTACTAGAATGGATGTTAGTTAGGGTCTATAGCAGGGTACTACTAGAATGGATGTTAGTTAGGGTCTATAGCTACTACTGGAATGGATGTTAGTTAGGGCCTATAGCAGGCTACTACTGGAATGGATGTTAGTTAGGGTCTATAGCAGGGTACTACTAGAATGGATGTTAGTTAGGGTCTATAGCAGGGTACTACTAGAATGGATGTTAGTTAGGGTCTATAGCAGGGTACTACTAGAATGGATGTTAGTTAGGGTCTATAGCAGGGTACTACTAGAATGGATGTTAGTTAGGGTCTATAGCTACTACTGGAATGGATGTTAGTTAGGGTCTATAGCTACTACTGGAATGGATGTTAGTTAGGGTCTATAGCTACTACTGGAATGGATGTTAGTTAGGGTCTATAGCTACTACTGGAATGGATGTTAGTTAGAGTCTATAGCTACTACTGGAATGGATGTTAGTTAGGGTCTATAGCTACTACTGGAATGGATGTTAGTTAGGGTCTATAGCTACTACTGGAATGGATGTTAGTTAGGGTCTATAGCTACTACTGGAATGGATGTTAGTTAGGGTCTATAGCTACTACTGGAATGGATGTTAGTTAGGGTCTATAGCTACTACTGGAATGGATGTTAGTTAGGGTCTATAGCTACTACTGGAATGGATGTTAGTTAGGGTCTATAGCTACTACTGGAATGGATGTTAGTTAGGGTCTATAGCTACTACTGGAATGGATGTTAGTTAGGGTCTATAGCTACTACTGGAATGGATGTTAGTTAGGGTCTATAGCTACTACTGGAATGGATGTTAGTTAGGGTCTATAGCTACTACTGGAATGGATGTTAGTTAGGGTCTATAGCAGGGTACTACTGGAATGGATGTTAGTTAGGGCCTATAGCAGGGTACTACTGGAATGGATGTTAGTTAGGGCCTATAGCTACTACTGGGATGGATGTTAGTTAGGGTCTATAGCAGGGTACTACTAGAATGGATGTTAGTTAGGGTCTATAGCAGGGTACTACTAGAATGGATGTTAGTTAGGGTCTATAGCTACTACTGGAATGGATGTTAGTTAGGGTCTATAGCTACTACTGGAATGGATGTTAGTTAGGGTCTATAGCTACTACTGGAATGGATGTTAGTTGGGGTCTATAGCTACTACTGGAATGGATGTTAGTTAGGTCTATAGCTACTACTGGAATGGATGTTAGTTAGGGTCTATAGCTACTACTGGAATGGATGTTAGTTAGGGTCTATAGCTACTACTGGAATGGATGTTAGTTAGGGTCTATAGCTACTACTGGAATGGATGTTAGTTAGGGTCTATAGCTACTACTGGAATGGATGTTAGTTAGGGTCTATAGCTACTACTGGAATGGATGTTAGTTAGGGTCTATAGCTACTACTGGAATGGATGTTAGTTAGGGTCTATAGCTACTACTGGAATGGATGTTAGTTAGGGTCTATAGCTACTACTGGAATGGATGTTAGTTAGGGTCTATAGCTACTACTGGAATGGATGTTAGTTAGGGTCTATAGCTACTACTGGAATGGATGTTAGTTAGGGTCTATAGCTACTACTGGAATGGATGTTAGTTAGGGTCTATAGCTACTACTGGAATGGATGTTAGTTAGGGTCTATAGCTACTACTGGAATGGATGTTAGTTAGGGTCTATAGCTACTACTGGAATGGATGTTAGTTAGGGTCTATAGCTACTACTGGAATGGATGTTAGTTAGGGTCTATAGCTACTACTGGAATGGATGTTAGTTAGGGTCTATAGCTACTACTGGAATGGATGTTAGTTAGGGCCTATAGCTACTACTACTGGAATGGATGTTAGTTAGGGTCTATAGCTACTACTGGAATGGATGTTAGTTAGGGTCTATAGCTACTACTGGAATGGATGTTAGTTAGGGTCTATAGCTACTACTGGAATGGATGTTAGTTAGGGTCTATAGCTACTACTGGAATGGATGTTAGTTAGGGTCTATAGCTACTACTGGAATGGATGTTAGTTAGGGTCTATAGCTACTACTGGAATGGATGTTAGTTAGGGTCTATAGCTACTACTGGAATGGATGTTAGTTAGGGTCTATAGCTACTACTGGAATGGATGTTAGTTAGGGTCTATAGCTACTACTGGAATGGATGTTAGTTAGGGTCTATAGCTACTACTGGAATGGATGTTAGTTAGGGTCTATAGCTACTACTGGAATGGATGTTAGTTAGGGTCTATAGCTACTACTGGAATGGATGTTAGTTAGGGTCTATAGCTACTACTGGAATGGATGTTGGTTAGGGTCTATAGCTACTACTGGAATGGATGTTAGTTAGGGTCTATAGCTACTACTGGAATGGATGTTAGTTAGGGTCTATAGCTACTACTGGAATGGATGTTAGTTAGGGTCTATAGCTACTACTGGAATGGATGTTAGTTAGGGTCTATAGCTACTA
Source organism: Oncorhynchus gorbuscha (assembly GCF_021184085.1). Lineage (NCBI taxonomy): Eukaryota > Metazoa > Chordata > Actinopteri > Salmoniformes > Salmonidae > Oncorhynchus > Oncorhynchus gorbuscha. Next base: position 1,102 of record NW_025746539.1, on the reverse strand, counting down.
CTGGAATGGATGTTAGTTAGGGTCTATAGCTACTACTGGAATGGATTTAGTTAGGGTCTATAGCATACTACTGGAAGTCATTTAGTTAGGGTTAGAATGGATGTTAGTTAGGGTCTCTACTGGAATGGATGTTAGTTAGGGTCTATAGCTACTACTGGAATGGATGTTAGTTAGGGTCTATAGCTACTACTGGAATGGATGTTAGTTAGGGTCTATAGCTACTACTGGAATGGATGTTAGTTAGGGTCTATAGCTACTACTGGAATGGATGTTAGTTAGGGTCTATAGCTACTACTGGAATGGATGTTAGTTAGGGTCTATAGCTACTACTGGAATGGATGTTAGTTAGGGCCTATAGCTACTACTGGAATGGATGTTAGTTAGGGTCTATAGCTACTACTACTACTGAATGGATGTTAGTTAGGGTCTATAGCTACTACTGGAATGGATGTTAGTTAGTGCCTATAGCTACTACTGGAATGGATGTTAGTTAGGGTCTATAGCTACTACTGGAATGGATGTTAGTTAGGGTCTATAGCTACTACTGGAATGGATGTTAGTTAGGGTCTATAGCTACTACTGGAATGGATGTTAGTTAGGGTCTATAGCTACTACTGGAATGGATGTTAGTTAGGGTCTATAGCTACTACTGGAATGGATGTTAGTTAGTGCCTATAGCTACTACTGGAATGGATGTTAGTTAGGGTCTATAGCTACTACTGGAATGGATGTTAGTTAGGGTCTATAGCTACTACTGGAATGGATGTTAGTTAGGGTCTATAGCTACTACTGGAATGGATGTTAGTTAGGGTCTATAGCTACTACTGGAATGGATGTTAGTTAGGGCCTACTACTGGAATGGATGTTAGTTAGGGTCTATAGCTACTACTGGAATGGATGTTAGTTAGGGTCTATAGCTACTACTGGAATGGATGTTAGTTAGGGTCTATAGCTACTACTGGAATGGATGTTAGTTAGGGTCTATAGCTACTACTGGAATGGATGTTAGTTAGGGTCTATAGCTACTACTGGAATGGATGTTAGTTAGGGTCTATAGCTACTACTGGAATGGATGTTAGTTAGGGTCTATAGCTACTACTGG
>NW_025746538.1:0-104520 GCF_021184085.1 Oncorhynchus gorbuscha | reverse complement strand
TCTCTTTCTCAGACAGTAAACCTGGCTGTTCCCAGATACCCACCCTCCCCTAGTACGAACATCTCTCTTTCTCAGACAGTAAACCTGGCTGTTCCCAGATACCCACCCTCCCCTAGTACCTGAACATCTCTCTTTCTCAGACAGTAAACCTGGCTGTTCCCAGATACCCACCCTCCCCTAGTACGAACATCTCTCTTTCTCAGACAGTAAACCTGGCTGTTCCCTCTCTTTCTCAGACAGTAAACCTGGCTGTTCCCACCCACCCTCCCCTAGTACGAACATCTCTCTTTCTCAGACAGTAAACCTGGCTGTTCCCAGATACCCACCCTCCCCTAGTACGAACATCTCTCTTTCTCAGACAGTAAACCTGGCTGTTCCCAGATACCCACCCTCCCAGTAAAGTACAAACATCTCTCTTTCTCAGACAGTAAACCTGGCTGTTCCCAGATACCCACCCTCCCCTAGTACGAACATCTCTCTTCTCAGACAGTAAACCTGGCTGTTCCCAGACACCCACCCTTCCATCTCTCTTTCTCAGACACCCACCCAGATCCCACCCTCCCCTAGTACGAACATCTCTCTTTCTCAGACAGTAAACCTGGCTGTTCCCAGATACCCACCCTCCCCTAGTACTGTTCCCAACATCTCTCTTTCTCAGACAGTAAACCTGGCTGTTCCCAGATACCCACCCTCCCCTAGTACGAACATCTCTCTTTCTCAGACAGTAAACCTGGCTGTTCCCAGATACCCACCCTCCCCTAGTACGAACATCTCTCTTTCTCAGACAGTAAACCTGGCTGTTCCCAGATACCCACCCTCCCCTGCATGAACATCTATCTTTCTCTCAGACAGTAAACCTGGCTGTTCCCAGATACCCACCCTCCCCCTGCATGAACATCTCTCTTTCTCAGACAGTAAACCTGGCTGTTCCCAGATACCCACCCTCCCCTAGGCTGTTCCCACGAACATCTCTCTTTCTCAGACAGTAAACCTGGCTGTTCCCAGATACCCACCCTCCCCTAGTACAAACATCTCTCTTTCTCAGACAGTAAACCTGGCTGTTCCCAGATACCCACCCTCCCCTAGTACGAACATCTCTCTTTCTCAGACAGTAAACCTAATGAGGAGGAGCCTCATTAGGCAGAGCTGCATGAAGGAGGAGCCTCATTAGGCAGAGCTTCATGAAGGAGGAGCCTCATTAGGCAGAGCTTCATGAAGGAGGAGCCTCATTAGGCAGAGCAGCATGAAGGAGGAGCCTCATTAGGCAGAGCTGCATGAAGGAGGAGCCTCATTAGGCAGAGCTGCATCTAGGAGGAGCCTCATTAGGCAGAGCTGCATGAAGGAGGAGCCTTATTAGGCAGAGCTGCATGTAGGAGGAGCCTCATTAGGCAGAGCAGCATGAAGGAGGAGCCTCATTAGGCAGAGCAGCATGAAGGAGGAGCCTCATTAGGCAGAGCTGCATGTAGGAGGAGCCTCATTAGGCAGAGCTTCATGAAGGAGGAGTCTCATTAGGCAGAGCTGCATGAAGGAGGAGCCTCATTAGGCAGAGCTTCATGAAGGAGGAGCCTCATTAGGCAAAGCTTCATGAAGGAGGGGCCTCATGAAGGAGGAGCAACCCAGGATGTCCAAAACAACTTGGAATTTAAAGTTTGGACAAACGTGGACAAACGTCAGAATCTGAAGTCAAATTGGTGAGACTGTGAGATATTGTTGCTCTTTCAGCCTCTCTTTGATGATTCTCTCTATTCTCTCTACCCTCTCCCTCTCTCTTCTCTTCTCTTCCTTGTTCATTCCCTCTCTCTCCTTGTTCTTCCTCTCTCTCTCTCTCTCTCTCTCTCTCTCTCTCTCTCTCTCTCTCTCTCTCTCTCTCTCTCTCTCTCTCTCTCTCTCTCTCTCTCTCTCTCTCTCTCTCTCTCTCTCTCTCTCTCTCTCTCTCTCTCCCCCTCTCTCTCTCTCTCTCTCTCTCTCTCTCTCTCTCTCTCTCTCTCTCTCTCTCTCTCTCTCTCTCTCTCTCCCCCTCCCTCTCTCTCTCTCTCTCTCTCTCTCTCTCTCTAACACTCTCTCTCCCTCTCTCTCTCTCTCTCCCCCTCTCTCTCTCTCTCTCCTCTCTCCTCTCTGTCTCTCTCCCCCTCTCTCTCTCCACTGTCTCTCTGTCTCTCTCTGTCTCCCCCTCTCTCTCTCTCTCTCTCTCTCTCTCTGTCTCTCCCCCCTCTTCCCTCTCTCTCTTCTCTCTCCCCCTCTCTCTCTCTCTCTCTCTCTCTCTCTCTCTCTCTCTCTCTCTCTCCTCCCCCTCTCTCTCTCTCTCTCTCTCTCTCTCTCTCTCCCCCCTCTCCTCTCTCTCTCCCCCCTCTCTCTCTCTCCTCTCTCTCTCTCTCTGTCTCTCTCTCTCTCTCCCCCCCCCTCTCTCTCTCTCTCTCTCTCTCTCTCTCTCTCTCTCTCTCTCTCTCTCTCTCTCTCTCTGTCTCTCTCTCCCTCCCCCTCCCCTCTCTCTCTCTCTCTCTCTCTCTCTGTTTCTCTCTCATGACTTCACCTCTGTGTTTACGCCTCGTCTCGTCAGCTGTGAATGACTCGTTAACACACACCCTCCGCCTACAGCTTAGATCCCAGAAAATTATATTCTGTTTCATATTGTTTTTTCGCTTTCCGTTTCCAGTGTTGCATGTGACAGTGCGTTGCTTGCCTGTCTCAGTGAAGGTGTTGTGATCACAGATTACGCTGGGTAATTATGACCTCACCTCCTGCGATTACGCCTCCTCTCCTCCTTTGTGAATGCTTCATTAACACACACACACACACACACACACACACACACACACACACACACACACACACACACACACACACACACACACACACACACACACACACACACACACACACACACACACACACACACACACACACACACACACACACACACACTCCTTAGAAACCTGTGTGACAGTGTAATTGTCCCCTAGAGATGACCACAATAGGTTATAAATACACACACTGACATTCCACCATTCCAGGCAGTAAACATTCAATACGTATCAGTTCATCCGGCTGAAGCATCTACAACTCTTATATCATCTTGGTTCAGAACAACAACAGACTGAGGTATCTACAGCTCTTATATCCTCTTGGTTCAGAACAACAACAGACTGAGGTATCTACAACTCTTATATCATCTTGGTTCAGAACAACAACAGACTGAGGCATCTACAACTCTTATATCCTCTTGGTTCAGAACAACAACAGACTGAGGTATCTACAGCTCTTATATCCTCTTGGTTCAGAACAACAACAGACTGAGGCATCTACAACTCTTATATCATCTTGGTTCAGAACAACAACAGACTGAGGTATCTACAGCTCTTATATCCCCTTGGTGCAGAACGACAACAGACTGAGGTATCTACAACTCTTATATCCTCTTGGTTCAGAACAACAACAGACTGAGGTATCTACAACTCTTATATCCTCTTGGTTCAGAACAACAACAGACTGAGGCATCTACAACTCTTATATCCTCTTGGTTCAGAACAACAACAGACTGAGGTATCTACAACTCTTATATCCTCTTGGTTCAGAACAACAACAGACTGAGGTATCTACAGCTCTTATATCCTCTTGGTTCAGAACAACAACAGACTGAGGCATCTACAGCTCTTATATCCTCTTGGTTCAGAAATACAACAGACTGAGGCATCTACAACTCTTATATCATCTTGGTTCAGAACAACAACAGACTGAGGTATCTACAGCTCTTATATCATCTTGGTTCAGAACAACAACAGACTGAGGCATCTACAACTCTTATATCATCTTGGTTCAGAACAACAACAGACTGAGGTATCTACAACTCTTATATCCCCTTGGTTCAGAACAACAACAGACTGAGGCATCTACAACTCTTATATCCTCTTGGTTCAGAACAACAACAGACTGAGGCATCTACAACTCTTATATCCTCTTGGTTCAGAACAACAACAGACTGAGGCATCTACAACTCTTATATCCTCTTGGTGCAGAACAACAACAGACTGAGGTATCTACAACTCTTATATCCTCTTGGTTCAGAACAACAACAGACTGAGGCATCTACAGCTCTTATATCCTCTTGGTTCAGAACAACAACAGACTGAGGCATCTACAGCTCTTATATCCTCTTGGTTCAGAACAACAACAGACTGAGGCATCTACAACTCTTATATCATCTTGGTGCAGAAAGACAACAGACTGAGGTATCTACAGCTCTTATATCCTCTTGGTTCAGAACAACAACAGACTGAGGCATCTACAACTCTTATATCCTCTTGGTTCAGAACAACAACAGACTGAGGCATCTACAACTCTTATATCCTCTTGGTTCAGAACAACAACAGACTGAGGTATCTATAACTCTTATATCCTCTTGGTTCAGAACAACAACAGACTGAGGTATCTATAACTCTTATATCCTCTTGGTGCAGAAAGACAACAGACTGAGGTATCTATAACTCTTATATCATCTTGGTGCAGAAAGACAACAGACTGAGGTATCTATAACTCTTATATCCTCTTGGTTCAGAACAACAACAGACTGAGGTATCTACAGCTCTTATATCCTCTTGGTTCAGAAAGACAACAGTCTGAGGTATCTACAACTCTTATATTGGTGCAGAAAGACAAAAGAGAACACTGTGCTGGTTCAGACCAACCAGGTGCTGGTTCAGACCAACCAGGTGCTGGTTCAGGAACAACCAGGTACTGGTTCATGACTAACCAGCTGCTGGTTCAGGAACAACCAGGTGCTGGTTCAGGGACAATCAGGTGCTGGTTCGGGAACAACCAGGTACTGGTTCATGACTAACCAGCTGCTGGTTCAGGAACAACCAGGTGCTGGTTCAGGGACAACCAGGTGCTGGTTCAGGAACAATCAGGTACTGGTTCAGGAACAACCAGGTGCTGGTTCAGGAACAACCAGGTGCTGGTTCAGGGACAAACAGGTGCTGGATCAGACCAACCAGGTACTGGTTCAGGACCAACCAGGTACTGGCTCAGGAACAACCAGGTGCTGGTTCAGGAACAACCAGGTGCTTGTTCAGGAACAACCAGGTACTGGGTCAGGAACAACCAGATACTGGTTCAGGAACAACCAGGTGCTGGTTCAGTGACAACCAGGTGCTGGTTCAGGAACAACCAGGTGCTGGTTCAGGAACAACCCAGGTACTGGTTCAGGAACAACCAGGTGCTGGATCAGGAACAACCAGGTGCTGGTTCAGGACCAACCAGGTGCTGGTTCAGGAACAACCAGGTGATGGTTCAGGAACAACCAGGTGCTGGTTCAGTGACAACCAGGTGATGGTTCAGGAACAACCAGGTGCTGGTTCAGGAACAATCAGGTACTGGTTCAGGAACAACCAGGTGCTGGTTCAGGAACAACCAGGTGATGGTTCAGGAACAACCAGGTGCTGGTTCAGGAACAACCAGGTGCTGGTTCAGGAACAACCAGGTGCTGGTTCAGTGACAACCAGGTGATGGTTCAGGAACAACCAGGTACTGGTTCAGGAACAACCAGGTGCTGGTTCAGGAACAACTAGGTACTGGTTCAGGAACAACCAGGTACTGGATCAGGAACAACCAGGTGCTGGTTCAGGACCAACCAGGTGCTGGTTCAGGAACGACCAGGTGCTGGTTCAGGAACAACCAGGTGCTGGTTCAGTGACAAACCAGGTGATGGTTCAGGAACAACCAGGTACTGGTTCAGGAACAACCAGGTGCTGGTTCAGGAACAACCAGGTACTGGTTCAGGAACAACCAGGTGCTGGTTCAGGAACAACCAGGTACTGGATCAGGAACAACCAGGTGCTGGTTCAGGACCAACCAGGTGCTGGTTCAGGAACGACCAGGTGCTGGTTCAGGAACAACTACTTTGAAAGACAAGTGGAAAAGGTCATAAACAGTATTATTCCATTATTGTTTCCCGTCTGGAGAGCTGCTTATCAGGCCAATGTGTTACAAAAACATTTGATTCTCAATATTCCATCCTATCATCTCTTCCCTCTGCTCAAACCTTCTCCAATATCTCCTGATTCTGCCTCCTCAACCCTCCTCTCCTCCCTTTCTGCATCCTTTGACTCTCTATCCCCTATCTTCCAGGCCGGCTTGGTCCTCCCCCCGCTCCGTGCTTGACGACTCAATGCGAGCTCACAGAACAGGGCTCCGGAAGGTGGCGGAAATGGAGGAAAACTGCCTCCCTATTGTTCCTTAACACTGATTGTGAATCCGTCTGACGAGCTGCTTATCAGGCCAATGTGTTACAAAAACATTTGATTCTCAATATGATTCTACTCTAACATCAAATCGATCTGATACATTATTTAAGACCAGGTTTAAATTAGTATCTCCTCCTCTCTCTCTCTAGATCCCCCCCCGTGACTTTAAAACAGAAACTAAGTGGCTAGCGCTGGGATTCAACCTGATCCCCATGACTTTAAAACAGAAACTAAGTGGCTAGCGCTGGGATTCAACCTGATCCCCATGACTTTAAAACAGAAACTAAGTGGCTAGCGCTGGGATTCAACCTGATCCCCATGACTTTAAAACAGAAACTAAGTGGCTACGCTGGGATTCAACCTGATCCTCATGACTTTAAAACACAAACTAAGTGGCTAGCGCTGGAATTCAACCTGATCCTCATGACTTTAAAACAGAAACTAAGTGGCTAGCGCTGGGATTCAACCTGATCCTCAGAGCCGAAGCACGTGTTTTACAGCCTTCTTCCATCCCCAACACCCTAGCAAGGATTTAGGGTCTTACTCTATCCCCATCCCCATCACCCTAGGAAGGGTTTAGGTCCTTACTCTATCCCCATCACAATAGCAAGGATTTAGGGTCTTACTCTATCCCCATCACAATAGCAAGGGTTTAGGGTCTTACTCTATCCCCATCACAATAGCAAGGGTTTAGGGTCTTACTCTATCCCCATCACCCTAGCAAGGGTTTAGGGTCTTACTCTATCCCCATCACCCTAGCAAGGGTTTAGGGTCTTACTCTATCCCCAACACCCTAGCAAGGGTTTAGGGTCTTACTCTATCCCCAACACCCTAGCAAGGGTTTAGGGCCTTACTCTATCCCCATCACCCTAACAAGGGTTTAGGGTCTTACTTTATCCCCACCACCCTAGCAGCAAAACTGAAACCTACTTGAATGTAACAGCGCTCACTGTTGCCCCCTAGTGGCCTGTTTCCACATCATCTCCCAATGTCCTCAGACATGGATGGACGTTAAATACTGGGTGACCTGGCTGGACAAAGCACATGACTCACTTTTGCCCCCTAGTGGTCTGACCTGGCTGGACAAAGCACATGACTCACTGTTGCCCCCTAGTGGTCAGATATGGATGGACAAAGCACATGACTCACCGTTGCCCCCTAGTGGTCTGACCTGGCTGGACAAAGCACATGTCTCACTGTTGCCCCCTAGTGGTCAGACATGGCTGGACAAAGCACATGACTCACTGTTGCCCCCTAGTGGTCTGACCTGGCTGGACAAAGCACATGACTCACTGTTGCCCCCTAGTGGTCAGATATGGATGGACAAAGCACATGACTCACCGTTGCCCCCTAGTGGTCTGACCTGGCTGGACAAAGCACATGTCTCACTGTTGCCCCCTAGTGGTCAGATATGGATGGACAAAGCGCATGACTCACTGTTGCTCCCTAGTGGTCAGACCTGGATGGACAAAGCACATGACTCACTGTTGCCCCCTAGTGGTCAGATATGGATGGACAAAGCACATGACTCACTGTTGCCCCCTAGTGGTCAGATATGGATGGACAAAGCACATGACTCACTGTTGCCCCCTAGTGGTCTGACCTGGCTGGACAAAGCACATGACTCACTGTTGCTCCCTAGTGGTCTGACCTGGCTGGACAAAGCACATGACTCACTGTTGCCCCCTAGTGGTCTGACCTGGCTGGACAAAGCACATGACTCACTGTTGCCCCCTAGTGGTCTGACCTGGCTGGACAAAGCACATGACTCACTGTTGCCCCCTAGTAGTGGTCAGATATGGATGGACAAAGCACATGACTCACTGTTGCCCCCTAGTGGTCTGACCTGGCTGGACAAAGCACATGACTCACTGTTGCCCCCTAGTGGTCAGATATGGATGGACAAAGCACATGTCTCACTGTTGCTCCCTAGTGGTCTGACCCGGCTGGACAAAGCACATGACTCACTGTTGCCCCCTAGTGGTCAGATATGGATGGACAAAGCACATGACTCACCGTTGCCCCCTAGTGGTCTGACCTGGCTGGACAAAGCACATGACTCACTGTTGCCCCCTAGTGGTCAGATATGGATGGACAAAGCACATGACTCACTGTTGCTCCCTAGTGGTCAGACCTGGCTGGACAAAGCACATGACTCACTTTTGCCCCCTAGTGGTCTGACCTGGCTGGACAAAGCACATGACTCACTGTTGCTCCCTAGTGGTCAGACCTGGCTGGACAAAGCACATGACTCACTGTTGCCCCCTAGTGGTCTGACCTGGCTGGACAAAGCACGTGACTCACTGTTGCTCCCTAGTGGTCAGACATGGATGGACAAAGCACATGACTCACTGTTGTTCCCTAGTGGTCTGACCTGGCTGGACAAAGCACATGACTGAAATCCTTAAATCTTGGCAGGAGAGACCGGTTTCATCATTTTACCACATTCAGAGATCGATTCATAGCCAACTTTATCAAAAGTATTATAAAATAATGAATCAAATTTAAACCATGTTTTGGATCATTTAAACACTTTACCTTTTTGTCATGTACATTTTCTTCTATTAATTGTTTTTTTTTAAACCAGTTCAATGTAACTCAACGTAATCTATGCAATCCTCATAAGTAATGATTCATCATGACAGGTCCATAAACAACTACTAGTAATGCTGCATGCTCCAAAACAACATAATGATGTCCCATTATGATGTCACATGGTTCTGTTCAGAACCTTCAGAGATACACATAATGATGTCCCATTATGATGTCACATGGTTCTGTTCAGACCCTTCAGAGATACACATAATGATGTCCCATTATGATGTCACATGGTTCTGTTCAGAACCTTCAGAGATACACATAATGATGTCCCATTATGATGTCACATGGTTCTGTTCAGACCCTTCAGAGATACACATAATGATGTCCCATTATGATGTCACATGGTTCTGTTCAGAACCTTCAGAGATACACATAATGATGTCACATAATGATGTCCCATTATGATGTCACAAGGTAAATAACCTTTCTGGTAAAAACTGTTACAAATTGCTGAGGTGTGTAAACCAAAAAATACTTTGTTTGTCAGACGGACAATATTAAATATGAGATGAAAAGGCGAGCTCCTAGTGAGTTCAGGAAGCCAAGATGGCGTGCTGTGTGATGTTCACAACTGTAAATATAATAGATTTGAAACCAAAAACACTTTGTCAGATGGACAATATTTAAGATGAGATGAAAGGCGAGCTCCTAGTGAGTTCAGGAAGCCAAGCTGGCGTGGGGGGCAGACCTTTAGAAAATATGCCCATTTGTTCTAACAATAAAAAAACATCCAAAATCTAAATTTAGAAAGACAGAATTTCACACAAACCTACTTGATAGTAATAGAGCTCACTCCCTAGCAACACACAAACCTACTTGATAGTAATAGAGCTCACTCCCTACCATCACACAAACCTACTTGATAGTAATAGAGCTCACACCCTAGCAACACCCAAACCTACTTGATGGTAATAGAGCTGACGCCCTAGCATCACCCAAGTCTACTTGATGGTCATAGAGCTGACGCCCTAGCATCACCCAAGTCTACTTGATGGTAATAGAGCTCACGTCCTAGCAACACCCAAACCTACTTGATAGTAATAGAGCTCACCCCTAGCAACACCCAAACCTACTTGATGGTAATAGAGCTCACTCCCTAGCAACACCCAAAGCTACTTGATGGTAATAGAGCTCACTCCCTAGCAACACCCAAAGCTACTTGATGGTAATAGAGCTCATGCCCTAGCAACACCCAAACCTACTTGATGGTAATAGAGCTCACTCCCTAGCAACACCCAAACCTACTTGATGGTAATAGAGCTCACCATTATCTCTATCAACACCCCAACCTACTTGATGGTAATAGTGCTCATGCCCTAGCAACACCCAAGTCTACTTGATGGTAATAGAGCCCACTCCCTAGCAACACCAAAGTCTACTTGATGGTAATAGAGCTCACAGTTTCCACAAGCAACACCCAAACCTACTTGATGGTAATAGAGCTCACTCCCTAGCATCACCAACGTCTACTTGATGGTAATAGAGCTCACAGTTTCCACAAGCAACACCCATGACTACTTGATGGTAATAGAGCTCACTCCCTAGCATCACCCAAACCTACTTGATGGTAATATTGCTCACTCCCTACCAACACCCAAACCTACTTGATGGTAATGGAGCTCACGCCCTAGCATCACCCAAATCTACTTCAATCAATCAATCAATCAAATTTTATTTCTATAGCCCTTCGTACATCAGCTGATATCTCAAAGTGCTGTACAGAAACCCAGCCTAAAACCCCAAACAGCAAGCAATGCAGGTGTAGAAGCACGGTGGCTAGGAAAAACTCCCTAGAAAGGCCAAAACCTAGGAAGAAACCTAGAGAGGAACCAGGCTATGTGGGGTGGCCAGTCCTCTTCTGGCTGTGCCGGGTGGAGATTATAACAGAACATGGCCAAGATGTTCAAATGTTCATAAATGACCATAAATACTTGATGGTAATAGAGCTCACCATTATCTCTATAAACACCCCAACCTACTTGATGGTAATAGTGCTCATGCCCTAGCAACACCCAAACCTACTAGATGGTAATAGAGCTCACTCTCTAGCAACACCAAAACCTAATTGATGTTAATAGAGCTCAATCCCTAGCAACACCCAAACCTACTTGATGGTAATAGAGCTCACTCCCTAGCAACACCCAAACCTACTTGATGGTAATAGAACTAACTCCCTAGCAACACCCAAACCTACTTGATGGTAATAGAGCTCACTTCCTAGCAACACCCAAACCTACTTGATGGTAATAGAACTAACTCCCTAGCAACACCCAAACCTACTTGATGGTAATAGAGCTCACTTCCTAGCAACACCCAAACCTACTTGATGGTAATAGAGCTCACCGTTATCTCTAGCAACACCCCAACCTACTTGATGGTATTAGTGCTCATATCCTAGCAACACCCAAACCTACCTGATGGTAATAGAGTTCATGCCCTAGCAACACCCAAACCTACTTGATGGTAATAGAACTAACTCCCTAGCAACACCCAAACCTACTTGATGGTAATAGAGCTCACTTCCTAGCAACACCCAAACCTACTTGATGGTAATAGAGCTCACCGTTATCTCTAGCAACACCCCAACCTACTTGATGGTATTAGTGCTCATATCCTAGCAACACCCAAACCTACTTGATGGTAATAGAGCTCACTCCCTAGCAACACCGAAACCTACTTGATAGTAATAGAACTCACGCCTAGCAACACCCAAACCTACTTGATGGTAATAGAGCTCACTCCCTAGCAACACCCAAACTTACTTGATAGTAATAGAGCTCACTCCCTAGCAACACCCAAAGCTACTTGATGATAATAGAGCTCATGCCCTAGCAACACCCAAACCTACTTGATGGTAATAGAGCTCACTCCCTAGCAACACCCAAACCTACTTGATGGTAATAGAGCTCAATCCCTAGCAACACCCAAACCTACTTGATGGTAATAGAGCTCACCATTGCCCCCTAACGGTGGGTTTTAATGGCATCTCCCGTCCTCGGGACATGGACAGAAGTCCAATTTGGAAGTGAATCTTGAGTGACCTGGTTGGCCTGTTGTGTGTTGATGTGTATCACTGTAACGGTTAAAGCTGATATCTGTCAACATACTGAACCTCTGTGGTACTTCTTGCTCTCTCTCTCTCCTCTCCCCTCTCCTCTCGCTCTCTCTCCTCTCCCCTCTGATCTCTCTCTCTCTCTCTCTCTCTCTCTCTCTCTCTCTCTCTCTCTCTCTCTACTCTCTACTCTCTACTCTCTACTCTCTACTCTCTACTCTCTACTCTCTACTCTCTACTCTCTACTCTCTACTCTCTACTCTCTACTCTCTACTCTCCACTCTCCACTCTCCACTCTCCACTCTCTTTATATCCCTCCATCTCTTCCTCCATCCTTCCATCTCTTCCTTAACCTTACTGTAATCCCCCTCTCTTTATATCCTTCCATCTCTTCCTTAACCTTACTGTAATCCCCCTCTCTTTATATCCTTTAATATCTTCCTTAACCTTACTGTAATCCCCCTCTCTTTATATCCTTCCATCTCTTCCTTAACCTTACAGTAATCCCCCTCTATTTATATCCTTCCATCTCTTCCTTAACCTTACTGTAATCCCCCTCTCTTTATATCCTTCCATCTCTACCTTAACCTTACTGTAATCCCCCTCTCGTTATATCCTTCCATCTCTACCTTAACCTTACTGTAATCCCCCTCTCTTTATATCCTTTAATCTCTTCCTTAACCTTACTGTAATCCCCCTCTCGTTATATCCTTTCATCTCTTCCTTAACCTTACAGTAATCCCCCTCTATTTATATCCTTCAATCTCTTCCTTAACCTTACTGTAATCCCCCTCTCTTTATATCCTTTAATATCTTCCTTAACCTTACTGTAATCCCCCTCTCTTTATATCCTTTAATCTCTTCCTTAACCTTACTGTAATCCCCCTCTCTTTATATCCTTTAATATCTTCCTTAACCTTACTGTAATCCCCCTCTCTTCATATCCTTCCATCTCTTCCTTAACCTTACTGTAATCCCCCTCTCTTTATATCCTTCAATCTCTTCCTTAACCTTACTGTAATCCCCCTCTCTTTATATCCTTCCATCTCTTCCTTAACCTTACTGTAATCGCCCTCTCTTTATATTCTTCCATCTCTTCCTCCATCCTTCCATCTCTCCCTCCATCCTTCCATCTCTTCCTCCATCCTTCCATCTCTTCCTCCACCCTTCCATCTCTTCATCCATCCTTCCATCTCTTCATCTATCCTTCCATCTCTTCCATCTCTTCATCCACCCTTCTGTCTCTTCCATTTCTTCATCCATCCTTCTATCTCTTCATCCATCCTTCCATCTCTTCCTCCATCCTTCCATCTCTCCCTCCATCCTTCCATCTCTTCCTCCATCCTTCCATCTCTTCCTCCATCCTTCCATCTCTTCATCCATCCTTCCATCTCTTCATCTATCCTTCCATCTCTTCCATCTCTTCATCCATCCGTCTGTATCTTCCATCTCTTCCTTCATCCTTCCATCTCTTCATCCAACCTTCCATCTCTCCCTCCATCCTTCCATCTCTCCCTCCATCCTTCCATCTCTTCATCCATCCTTCCATCTCTTCATCCATCCTTCCACCTCTTCATCCATCCTTCCATCTCTTCATCTATCCTTCCATCTCTTCCATCTCTTCATCCATCCTTCTGTCTCTTCCATCTCTTCCTCCATCCTTCCATCTCTTCATCCAACCTTCCATCTCTCCCTCCATCCTTCCATCTCTTCATCCATCCTTCTGTCTCTTCCATCTCTTCTTCCATCTCTTCATCCAACCTTCCATCTCTCCCTCCATCCTTCCATCTCTTCATCCATCCTTCCATCTCTTCCTCCAACCTTCCATCTCTCCCTCATCCTTCCATCTCTTCATCCATCCTTCCATCTCTTCCTCCATCCTTCCATCTCTTCATCCATCCTTCCATCTCTTCATCCATCCTTCCATCTCTTCCATCCTCCATTCATCCATCCTTCCATCTCTTCCATCTCTTCATCCATCCTTCTGTCTCTTCCATCTCTTCCTCCATCCTTCCATCTCTTCATCCAACCTTCCATCTCTCCCTCCATCCTGTCATCTCTTCATCCATCCTTCTGTCTCTTCCATCTCTTCCTCCATCCTTCCATCTCTTCATCCAACCTTCCATCTCTCCCTCCATCCTTCCATCTCTTCATCCATCCTTCCATCTCTTCATCCATCCTTCCATCTCTTCCATCTCTTCATCCATCCTCCATCTCTTCCATCTCCCCTCATCCTTCCATCTCCCCCTCCCTCCCTCCCTCCATCCTTCCATCTCCCCCTCCATCCTTCCATATCCCCCTCCCTCCATCCTTCCATCTCTCCCATCTCTCTCACATTTTCAATTCAATTCAAATTAGCTTCATTATTATGACGAGACATCGTCTCTAACGCTGCCAAAAACAAACATGTGGGACGATGGTGTTTCCATGCTGACGAGCTTCATAATAATACACAATGACTGATCGTGACTCATAGAACAGAGGAGGACGATGAGCAAATATTATAGTGTCTGTCACTCTCTGGCGCTCTCTTTCTCTCTCTCACCCTCTGGTTAAGTGTGCCTTGAATTCTAAATACATCACAGAGAGTGTCACCAGCAAAGCACCCCCCCCCCACACAAACGTAACACCTCCTCCATGCTTCACAGTGGGAACCACAGATGCGGAGATCATCTGTTCACCTACTCCACGTCTCACAAAGACATGACGGTTGGAACCAAAATTAGCAAATTTGGACTCATCACACCAAAGGACAGATTTCCAGCGGTCTAATGCTCGTGTTTCTTGCCCCAATAAAGTCTCTACTTATTGGTGTCCTTTAGTAGTGGTTTCTCTGCAGCAATTCAACCATGAAGGCCTGATTAACGCAGTCTCCTCTGAACAGTTGATGTTGAGATGTGTCTGTTACTTGAACTCTGTGAAGCATTTATTTGGGCTGTAATCTGAGGCTGGTAACTCTGATGAACTTCTCCTCTGCTGCAGAGGTAACTCTGGGTTACATAATTTCCCGTGGCAGTCCTCATGAGAGACAGGTAACTCTAATGAACTCTGTTTTTATTTCTTATTTTTACCTTTATTTAACTAGGCAAGTCAGTTAAGAACAAATTCTTATTTTCAATGACGGCCAAGGAACAGTGGGTTAACTGCCTCGTTCAGGGTTAGAATGACAGATTTGTAGCTTGTCAGCTCGGGGGTTTGAACTTGCAACCTCCCGGTTACTAGTCCAACGCTCTAACCACTAGGCTACCCTGCCGCCTCTACACTCTAACCACTAGGCTACCCTGCCACCTCTACACTCTAACCACTAGGCTACCCTGCCGCCTCTACACTCTAACCACTAGGCTACCCTGCCGCCTCTACACTCTAACCACTAGGCTACCCTGCCGCCTCTACACTCTAACCACTAGGCTACCCTGCCGCCTCTACACTCTAACCACTAGGCTACCCTGCCGCCTCTACACTCTAACCACTAGGCTACCCTGCCGCCTCTACCCTCTAACCACTAGGCTACCCTGCCGCCTCTACCCTCTAACCACTAGGCTACCCTGCCGCCTCTACGCTCTAACCACTAGGCTACCCTGCCACCTCCTCTAACCACTCTAACCACTAGGCTACCCTGCCACCTCTACACTCTAACCACTAGGCTACCCTGCCACCTCTACACTCTAACCACTAGGCTACCCTGCCACCTCTACACTCTAACCACTAGGCTACCCTGCCACCTCTACACTCTAACCACTAGGCTACCCTGCCACCTCTACACTCTAACCACTAGGCTACCCTGCCGTCTCTACACTCTAACCACTAGGCTACCCTGCCGTCTCTACACTCTAACCACTAGGCTACCCTGCCACCTCTACACTCTAACCACTAGGCTACCCTGCCGCCTCTACACTCTAACCACTAGGCCACCCTGCCGCCTCTACACTCTAACCACTAGGCTACCCTGCCGCCTCTCTACCACTCTAACCACTAGGCTAACCACTAGCCGCCTCTACACTCTAACCACTAGGCTACCCTGCCGCCTCTACACTCTAACCACTAGGCTACCCTACCACCTCTACACTCTAACCACTAGGCTACCTGCCACCTCTACACTCTAACCACTAGGCTACCCTGCCGCCTCTACACTCTAACCACTAGGCTACCCTGCCACCTCTACACTCTAACCACTAGGCTACCTGCCACCTCTACACTCTAACCACTAGGCTACCCTGCCGCCTCTACACTCTAACCACTAGGCTACCCTGCCGCCTCTCTAACCACTCTAACCAACCACTAGGCTACCCTGCCACCTCTACACTCTAACCACTAGGCTACCCTGCCTCCTCTACACTCTAACCACTAGGCTACCTACCTCCTCTACACTCTAACCACTAGGCTACCCTGCCACTCTAACCACTAGGCTACCCTGCCACCTCTACACTCTAACCACTAGGCTACCCTGCCTCCTCTACACTCTAACCACTAGGCTACCCTGCCACCTCTACACTCTAACCACTAGGCTACCCTGCCACCTCTACACACTAACCACTAGGCTACCCTGCCTCCTCTACACTCTAACCACTAGGCTACCCTGCCGCCTCTACACTCTAACCACTAGGCTACCCTGCCGCCTCTACACTCTAACCACTAGGCTACCCTGCCGCCTCTACACTCTAACCACTAGACTACCCTGCCGTCTCTACACTCTAACCACTAGGCTACCCTGCCGCCTCTACACTCTAACCACTAGGCTACCCTGCCGCCTCTACACTCTAACCACTAGGCTACCCTGCCACCTCTACACTCTAACCACTAGGCTACCCTGCCGTCTCTACACTCTAACCACTAGGCTACCCTGCCACCTCTACACTCTAACCACTAGGCCACCCTGCCGCCTCTACACTCTAACCACTAGGCCACCCTGCCACCTCTACACTCTAACCACTAGGCTACCCTGCCACCTCTACACACTAACCACTAGGCTACCCTGCCTCCTCTACACTCTAACCACTAGGCTACCTGCCTCCTCTACACTCTAACCACTAGGCTACCCTGCCGCCTCTACACTCTAACCACTAGGTTACCTACCGCCACTACACTCTAACCACTAGGCTACCCTGCCGCCTCTACACTCTAACCACTAGTCTACCTGCCGCCTCTACACTCTAACCACTAGGTTACCCTGCCACCTCTACACTCTAACCACTAGGCTACCTGGTTCTACCTCTAACCACTAGGCTACCTGCCTCCTCTCTAACCACTCTAACCACTAGGCTACCCTGCCGCCTCTACACTCTAACCACTAGGTTACCTACCGCCACTACACTCTAACCACTAGGCTACCCTGCCGCCTCTACACTCTAACCACTAGGCTACCCTGCCACCTCTACACTCTAACCACTAGGTTACCTGCCGCCACTACACTCTAACCACTAGGCTACCCTGCCGCCTCTACACTCTAACCACTAGTCTACCTGCCGCCTCTACACTCTAACCACTAGGTTACCCTGCCACCTCTACTCTCTAACCACTAGGCTATCTGCCTCCTCTACACTCTAACCACTAGGCTACCCTGCCTCCTCTACACTCTAACCACTAGGCTACCCTGCCACCTCTACACTCTAACCACTAGGCTACCCTGCCACCTCTACACACTAACCACTAGGCTACCCTGCCTCCTCTACACTCTAACCACTAGGCTACCTGCCTCCTCTACACTCTAACCACTAGGCTACCCTGCCGCCTCTACACTCTAACCACTAGGTTACCTACCGCCTCTACACTCTAACCACTAGGCTACCCTGCCGCCTCTACACTCTAACCACTAGTCTACCTGCCGCCTCTACACTCTAACCACTAGGTTACCCTGCCACCTCTACACTATAACCACTAGGCTACCTGCCTCCTCTACTCTCTAACCACTAGGCTACCTGCCTCCTCTACACTCTAACCACTAGGCTACCCTGCCACCTCTACACTCTAACCACTAGGCTACCCTGCCGTCTCTACACTCTAACCACTAGGCTACCCTGCCGTCTCTACACTCTAACCACTAGGCTACCCTGCCACCTCTACACTCTAACCACTAGGCTACCCTGCCCCTGCCTCTACACTCTAACCACTAGGCCCTACCCTGCCGCCTCTACACTCTAACCACTAGGCTCTACCTCTAACCACTAGGCTACCTGCCTCTACACTCTAACCACTAGGCTACCCTGCCGCCTCTACACTCTAACCACTAGGCTACCCTGCCACCTCTACCTCTAACCACTCTACACTCTAACCACTAGGCTACCTGCCTACCTCTACACTCTAACCACTAGGCTACCTCTAACCACTAGCCCTGCCTCTACACTCTAACCACTAGGCTACTCCCTACACTCTAACCACTAGGCTACCTCTCTAACCACTAGGCTACCTGCCGCCTCTACACTCTAACCACTAGGCTACCCTGCCGCCTCTACACTCTAACCACTAGGCTCCACCTCTACACTCTAACCACTAGGCTAACCACTAGGCTACCCTGCTACCCTGCCTCTACACTCTAACCACTAGGCTACCCTACCACCTCTACACTCTAACCACTAGGCTACTACCTCTACTCTAACCACTAGGCTACCTACCTCCTCTACACTCTAACCACTAGGCTACCTGCCACCTCTACACTCTAACCACTAGGCTACCCTACCACCTCTACACTCTAACCACTAGGCTACCCTACCACCTCTACACTCTAACCACTAGGCTACCCTGCCACCTCTACACTCTAACCACTAGGCTACCCTGCCACCTCTACACTCTAACCACTAGGCTACCCTGCCTCCTCTACACTCTAACCACTAGGCTACCCTGCCGCCTCTACACTCTAACCACTAGGCTACCTACCTCCTCTACACTCTAACCACTAGGCTACCTGCCACCTCTACACTCTAACCACTAGGCTACCTGCCACCTCTACACTCTAACCACTAGGCTACCTGCCACCTCTACACTCTAACCACTAGGCTACCTACCACCTCTACACTCTAACCACTAGGCTACCTACCGCCTCTACACTCTAACCACTAGGCTACCCTGCCACCTCTACACTCTAACCACTAGGTTACCTACCGCCTCTACACTCTAACCACTAGGCTACCCTGCCACCTCTACACTCTAACCACTAGGCTACCCTGCCACCTCTACACTCTAACCACTAGGCTACCCTACCACCTCTACACTCTAACCACTAGGCTACCTACCTCCTCTACTCTCTAACCACTAGGCTACCTACCTCCTCTACACTCTAACCACTAGGCTACCTGCCACCTCTACACTCTAACCACTAGGCTACCCTACCACCTCTACACTCTAACCACTAGGCTACCCTACACTCTAACCACTAGGCTACCCTGCCACCTCTACACTCTAACCACTAGGCTACCCTGCCCTCTACTCTACCACTCTACCTCCTCTACTCTACACTCTAACCACTAGGCTACCCTGCCGCCTCTACACTCTAACCACTAGGCTACCCTGCCCTCTACACTCTAACCACTCTAACCAACCACTAGGCTACTAGGGCTACCCTGCCACCTCTACACTCTAACCACTAGGCTACCCTGCCACCTCTACACTCTAACCACTAGGCTACCTACTCTACACTCTAACCACTAGGCTACCTGCCACCTCCTCTACACTCTAACCACTAGGCTACCCTGCCGCCTCTACACTCTAACCACTAGGCTACCCTGCCGCCTCTACACTCTAACCACTAGGCTACCCTGCCGCCTCTACACTCTAACCACTAGGCTACCCTGCCACCTCTACACTCTAACCACTAGGCTACCCTGCCTCCTCTACACTCTAACCACTAGGCTAACACTCTAACCACTAGGCTACCCTGCCACCTCTACACTCTAACCACTAGGCTACCCTAACCACACTCTAACCACTAGGCTACCCTGCCTCCTCTACACTCTAACCACTAGGCTACCCTGCCTCCTCTACACTCTAACCACTAGGCTACCCTGCCTCCTCTACACTCTAACCACTAGGCTACCCTGCCACCTCTACACTCTAACCACTAGGCTACCCTGCCACCTCTACACTCTAACCACTAGGCTACCCTGCCACCTCTACACTCTAACCACTAGGCTACCCTGCCACCTCTACACTCTAACCACTAGGCTACCTACCACCTCTACACTCTAACCACTAGGCTACCTACCGCCTCTACACTCTAACCACTAGGCTACCCTGCCACCTCTACACTCTAACCACTAGGCTACCCTGCCTCCTCTAACCACTCTAACCACTCTAACCACTAGGCTACCTACCGCCTCTACACTCTAACCACTAGGCTACCCTGCCACCTCTACACTCTAACCACTAGGCTACCCTGCCGCCTCTACATTCTAACCACTAGGCTACGCTGTCGTTACATCCATTCCTGTGGCGGTCCTCATGAGAGCCAGTTTCATCATATTGCTTGATGGTTGTTGCGACTGCAATTTTCAAAGTCCCTTGACATTTTCTGTGTTGTCTGACCTACTGCTTTGTGTAATGTATTGTTGTCTCTTTGTGGTGTTGTCTGATGTATTGTTGTCTGATGTATTGTTGTCTCTTTGTGGTGTTGTCTGATGTATTGTTGTCTGATGTATTGTTGTCTGATGTATTGTTGTCTGATGTATTGTTGTCTGATGTATTGTTGTCTGATGTATTGTTGTCTGATGTATTGTTGTCTGATGTATTGTTGTCTCTTTGTGGTGTTGTCTGATGTATTGTTGTCTCTTTGTGGTGTTGTCTGATGTATTGTTGTCTGATGTATTGTTGTCTGATGTATTGTTGTCTGATGTATTGTTGTCTGATGTATTGTTGTCTGATGTATTGTTGTCTGATGTATTGTTGTCTGATGTATTGTTGTCTGATGTATTGTTGTCTGATGTATTGTTGTCTCTGTGGTGTTGTCTGATTTATTGTTGTCTGATGTATTGTTGTCTGATGTATTGTTGTCTCTGTGGTGTTGTCTGATGTATTGTTGACTCTTTGTGGTGTTGTCTGATGTATTGTTGACTCTTTGTGGTGTTGTCTGATTTATTGTTGTCTGATGTATTGTTGTCTGATGTATTGTTGTCTCTGTGGTGTTGTCTGATGTATTGTTGTCTGATGTATTGTTGTCTCTGTGGTGTTGTCTGATGTATTGTTGACTGATGTATTGTTGTCTCTTTGTGGTGTTGTCTGATTTATTGTTGTCTGATGTATTGTTGTCTGATGTATTGTTGTCTGATGTATTGTTGTCTGATGTATTGTTGTCTGATGTATTGTTGTCTCTGTGGTGTTGTCTGATGTATTGTTGACTCTTTGTGGTGTTGTCTGATGTATTGTTGTCTGATGTAGTGTTGTCTGATGTAGTGTTGTCTGATGTATTGTTGTCTGATGTATTGTTGTCTGATGTATTGTTGTCTGATGTATTGTTGTCTGATGTATTGTTGTCTGATGTATTGTTGTCTGATGTATTGTTGTCTGATGTATTGTTGTCTGATGTATTGTTGTCTCTTTGTGGTGTTGTCTGATGTATTGTTGTCTGATGTATTGTTGTCTGATGTATTGTTGTCTGATGTATTGTTGTCTGATGTATTGTTGTCTGATGTATTGTTGTCTGATGTATTGTTGTCTGATGTATTGTTGTCTGATGTATTGTTGTCTGATGTATTGTTGTCTGATGTATTGTTGTCTGTATTGTTGTCTCTTTGTTGTTGTCTGATGTATTGTTGTCTCTTTGTGGTGTTGTCTGATGTATTGTTGTCTGATGTATTGTTGTCTGATGTATTGTTGTCTCTTTGTGGTGTTGTCTGATGTATTGTTGTCTGATGTATTGTTGTCTGATGTATTATTGTCTGATGTATTGTTGTCTCTTTGTGGTGTTGTCTGATGTATTGTTGTCTGATGTACTGTTGTCTGATGTATTGTTGTCTGATGTATTGTTGTCTGATGTATTGTTGTCTCTTTGTGGTGTTGTCTGATGTATTGTTGTCTGATGTATTGTTGTCTGATGTATTGTTGTCTGATGTATTGTTGTCTCTTTGTGGTGTTGTCTGATGTATTGTTGTCTGATGTATTGTTGTCTGATGTATTGTTGTCTGATGTATTGTTGTCTCTTTGTGGTGTTGTCTGATGTATTGTTGTCTGATGTATTGTTGTCTGATGTATTGTTGTCTCTTTGTGGTGTTGTCTGATGTATTGTTGTCTGATGTATTGTTGTCTCTTTGTGGTGTTGTCTCTTTGTGGTGTTGTCTGATGTATTGTTGTCTGATGTATTGTTGTCTCTGTGGTGTTGTCTGATGTATTGTTGTCTGATGTATTGTTGTCTGATGTATTGTTGTCTGATGTATTGTTGTCTCTTTGTGGTGTTGTCTGATGTGCACCAAGTTGTTGTAATGTTGTGTTGCTGCCATGCTGTGTTGTTGTCTTTAGGTCTCTCTTTATGTAGTGTTGTGTTGCTGCCATGCTGTGTTGTTGTCTTTAGGTCTGTCTTTATGTAGTGTTGTGTTGCTGCCATGCTGTGTTGTCTTTAGGTCTGTCTTTATGTAGTGTTGTGTTGCTGCCATGCTGTGTTGTTGTCTGTAGGTCTCTCTTTATGTAGTGTTGTTGTCTTTAGGTCTCTCTTTATGTAGTGTTGTGTTGCTGCCATGCTGTGTTGTTGTCTTTAGGTCTCTCTTTATGTAGTGTTGTGTTGTCTCTCTTTATGTAGTGTTGTGTTGCTGCCATGCTGTGTTGTTGTCTTTAGGTCTGTCTTTATGTAGTGTAGTGTTGCTGCCATGCTGTGTTGTTGTCTTTAGGTCTCTCTTTATGTAGTGTTGTGTTGTCTCTCTTTATGTAGTGTTGTGTTGCTGCCATGCTGTGTTGTTGTCTTTAGGTCTCTCTTTATGTAGTGTTGTGTTGCTGCCATGCTGTGTTGTTGTCTTTAGGTCTCTCTTTATGTAGTGTTGTGTTGCTGCCATGCTGTGTTGTCTTTAGGTCTCTCTTTATGTAGTGTTGCTGTCTTTAGGTCTCTCTTTATGTAGTGTTGTGTTGTCTCTCTTTATGTAGTGTAGTGTTGCTGCCATGCTGTGTTGTTGTCTTTAGGTCTCTCTTTATGTAGTGTTGTGTTGTCTCTCTTTATGTAGTGTTGTGTTGCTGACATGCAGTGTTGTTGTCTATAGGTCTGTCTTTATGTAGTGTTGTGTTGCTGCCATGCTGTGTTGTTGTCTTTAGGTCTGTCTTTATGTAGTGTTGTGTTGCTGCCATGCAGTGTTGTTGTCTTTAGGTCTCTCTTTATGTAGTGTTGTGTTGTCTCTCTTTATGTAGTGTTGTGGTGCTCCTTTGCTGTGTTGTTGTCTTTAGGTCTGTCTTTATGTAGTGTTGTGTTGTCTCTCTTTATGTAGTGTAGTGTTGCTGCCATGCTGTGTTGTTGTCTTTAGGTCTGTCTTTATGTAGTGTTGTGTTGCTACCATGCTGTGTTGTTGTCTTTAGGTCTGTCTTTATGTAGTGTTGTGTTGCTGCCATGCTGTGTTGTTGTCTTTAGGTCTCTCTTTATGTAGTGTTGCTGCCATGCTGTGTTGTTGTCTTTAGGTCTGTCTTTATGTAGTGTTGTGTTGCTGCCATGCTGTGTTGTTGTCTTTAGGTCTGTCTTTATGTAGTGTTGTGTTGCTGCCATGCTGTGTTGTTGTCTTTAGGTCTCTCTTTATGTAGTGTTGTTGTCTTTAGGTCTGTCTTTATGTAGTGTTGTGTTGCTGCCATGCTGTGTTGTTGTCTTTAGGTCTGTCTTTATGTAGTGTTGTGTTGCTGCCATGCTGTGTTGTCTTTAGGTCTCTCTTTATGTAGTGTTGTGGTGCTGCCATGCTGTGTTGTTGTCTTTAGGTCTCTCTTTATGTAGTGTTGTGCTGCTACCATGCTGTGTTGTTTTCTTTAGGTCTCTATGTAGTGTTGTGTTGCTGCCATGCTGTGTTGTTGTCTTTAGGTCTGTCTTTATGTAGTGTTGTGTTGCTGCCATGCTGTGTTGTTGTCTTTAGGTCTCTCTTTATGTAGTGTTGTGCTGCTACCATGCTGTGTTGTTGTCTTTAGGTCTGTCTTTATGTAGTGTTGTGTTGCTGCCATGCTGTGTTGTTGTCTTTAGGTCTGTCTTTATGTAGTGTTGTGTTGCTGCCATGCTGTGTTGTTGTCTTTAGGTCTCTCTTTATGTAGTGTTGTGCTGCTACCATGCTGTGTTGTTGTCTTTAGGTCTGTCTTTATGTAGTGTTGTTGTCTTTAGGTCTGTCTTTATGTAGTGTTGTGTTGCTGCCATGCTGTGTTGTTGTCTTTAGGTCTCTCTTTATGTAGTGTTGTGCTGCTACCATGCTGTGTTGTTGTCTTTAGGTCTGTCTTTATGTAGTGTTGTGTTGCTGCCATGCTGTGTTGTTGTCTTTAGGTCTGTCTTTATGTAGTGTTGTGTTGCTGCCATGCTGTGTTGTTGTCTTTAGGTCTCTCTTTATGTAGTGTTGTGCTGCTACCATGCTGTGTTGTTTTCTTTAGGTCTCTATGTAGTGTTGTGTTGTCTGTAGGTCTCTCTTTATGTAGTGTTGTGTCGTCTCTCTTGTTGTGATGTGTGTTTTGTCTATATCTTTCATTCCCAGCCCCCGTCCCTGCAGGAGTCCTTTTGCCTTTAGGGAGGCCGTCATTGTAAATAAGAATGTGTTCTTTAACTGACTTGCCTAGGTAAATAAAAAGGTTAAATTAATATATACATCTATATACAGTATATTATACTCTATTGGCACATGTGCTTTGGAACTATCCAAATCAAGTGAAACACAAGTTGAGCTTCGTTGACAGTCTACAGACTATCTACCTCACATTCAACTATGTATCAACTGATGAACCCTTTAGTTTCCCCTCTGTAGATATGCTTTGGGACGATCGTTGACAGTCTACAGACTATCGAC
This sequence comes from Oncorhynchus gorbuscha, assembly GCF_021184085.1. NCBI lineage: Eukaryota > Metazoa > Chordata > Actinopteri > Salmoniformes > Salmonidae > Oncorhynchus > Oncorhynchus gorbuscha. The sequence continues at coordinate 79,702 of NW_025746538.1, read as the reverse complement.
CTCACATTCAACTATGTATCAACTGATGAACCCTTTAGTTTCCCCTCTGTAGATATGCTTTGGGACGATCGTTGACAGTCTACAGACTATCTACCTCACATTCAACTATGTATCAACTGATGAACCCTTTAGTTTCCCCTCTGTAGATCTGCTTTGGGACGATCGTTGACAGTCTACAGACTATCGACCTCACATTCAACTATGTATCAACTGATGAACCCTTTAGTTTCCCCTCTGTAGATATGCTTTGGGACGATCGTTGACAGTCTACAGACTATCGACCTCACATTCAACTATGTATCAACTGATGAACCCTTTAGTGTCCCCTCTGTAGATCTGCTTTGGGACGATCGTTGACAGTCTACAGACTATCTACCTCACATTCAACTATGTATCAACTGATGAACCCTTTAGTTTCCCCTCTGTAGATCTGCTTTGGGACGATCGTTGACAGTCTACAGACTATCGACCTCACATTCAACTATGTATCAACTGATGAACCCTTTAGTGTCCCCTCTGTAGATCTGCTTTGGGACGATCGTTGACAGTCTACAGACTATCTACCTCACATTCAACTATGTATCAACTGATGAACCCTTTAGTTTCCCCTCTGTAGATATGCTTTGGGACGATCGTTGACAGTCTACAGACTATCTACCTCACATTCAACTATGTATCAACTGATGAACCCTTTAGTTTCCCCTCTGTAGATCTGCTTTGGGACGATCATTGACAGTCTACAGACTATCGACCTCACATTCAACTATGTATCAACTGATGAACCCTTTAGTTTCCCCTCTGTAGATATGCTTTGGGACGATCGTTGACAGTCTACAGACTATCGACCTCACATTCAACTATGTATCAACTGATGAACCCTTTAGTTTCCCCTCTGTAGATCTGCTTTGGGACGATCGTTGACAGTCTACAGACTATCGACCTCACATTCAACTATGTATCAACTGATGAACCCTTTAGTTTCCCCTCTGTAGATATGCTTTGGGACGATCGTTGACAGTCTACAGACTATCGACCTCACATTCAACTATGTATCAACTGATGAACCCTTTAGTTTCCCCTCTGTAGATATGCTTTGGGATGATCGTTGACAGTCTACAGACTATCGACCTCACATTCAACTATGTATCAACTGATGAACCCTTTAGTTTCCCCTCTGTAGATATGCTTTGGGACGATCGTTGACAGTCTACAGACTATCTACCTCACATTCAACTATGTATCAACTGATGAACCCTTTAGTGTCCCCTCTGTAGATATGCTTTGGGACGATCGTTGACAGTCTACAGACTATCTACCTCACATTCAACTATGTATCAACTGATGAACCCTTTAGTTTCCCCTCTGTAGATATGCTTTGGGACGATCGTTGACAGTCTACAGACTATCGACCTCACATTCAACTATGTATCAACTGATGAACCCTTTAGTTTCCCCTCTGTAGATATGCTTTGGGACGATCGTTGACAGTCTACAGACTATCTACCTCACATTCAACTATGTATCAACTGATGAACCCTTTAGTGTCCCCTCTGTAGATATGCTTTGGGACGATCGTTGACAGTCTACAGACTATCTACCTCACATTCAACTATGTATCAACTGATGAACCCTTTAGTTTCCCCTCTGTAGATATGCTTTGGGACGATCGTTGACAGTCTACAGACTATCGACCTCACATTCAACTATGTATCAACTGATGAACCCTTTAGTTTCCCCTCTGTAGATATGCTTTGGGACGATCGTTGACAGTCTACAGACTATCTACCTCACATTCAACTATGTATCAACTGATGAACCCTTTAGTTTCCCCTCTGTAGATCTGCTTTGGGACGATCATTGACAGTCTACAGACTATCGACCTCACATTCAACTATGTATCAACTGATGAACCCTTTAGTTTCCCCTCTGTAGATATGCTTTGGGACGATCGTTGACAGTCTACAGACTATCGACCTCACATTCAACTATGTATCAACTGATGAACCCTTTAGTTTCCCCTCTGTAGATATGCTTTGGGACGATCGTTGACAGTCTACAGACTATCGACCTCACATTCAACTATGTATCAACTGATGAACCCTTTAGTTTCCCCTCTGTAGATATGCTTTGGGACGATCGTTGACAGTCTACAGACTATCTACCTCACATTCAACTATGTATCAACTGATGAACCCTTTAGTGTCCCCTCTGTAGATATGCTTTGGGACGATCGTTGACAGTCTACAGACTATCGACCTCACATTCAACTATGTATCAACTGATGAACCCTTTAGTTTCCCCTCTGTAGATCTGCTTTGGGACGATCCATATAAAGACTGTTTATTTAAGTTAATATGCAGTAATCACTCAACACATCCTAAATCTGTAACTGTTGTTGGGATGAATGACATGGCCATTTTAGGAGCAAATGGAGAAATGCACCAAGAGGGGAACAAACTGTCACTATATTTAAAGTTGTTTTTCCTGTTGGGAAACAAACTGTCACTATATTTAAACTTGTCTTTCCTGTTGGGAAACAGTCACTATATTTAAACTTGTCTTTCCAGTTGGTAAACAAACGGTCACTATATTTAAACTTGTCTTTCCCGTTGGGAAACAAACTGTCACTATATTTAAACTTCTCTTTCCTGTTGGGAAACAATCTGTCACTATATTTAAACTTGTCTTTCCTGTTGGTGATGAAGAAACGCATCAGAGGCATAGTTTTAAGGTTAATATTTGAATGAACCCCTTAGAGTCTGGGTCAACCTATAGAATATTGACCCAGTCCTCATGCTCCTCCTCAGTCATCCAGCTGAAGAGGCTGGAGTGGGACCTCTAGAACATTGACTCAGTCCTCAGGCTCCTCCTCAGTCATCCAGGTGAAGAGGCTGCAGTGGGACCTCTAGAACATTGACCCAGTTCTCAGGCTCCTCCTCAGTCATCCAGGTGTAGAGGCTGCAGTTGGACCCTCATGCACACAAAAACACAAGCACGCAGATAAACACACACACAGGTACTTTACAGGTCAGTGATTGGAATGGAAGATGGGTTAGAAGAGGCAGAATGGTCCAGGGACCATAGAGACAGTTCTGTTAGAAGAGACAGAATGTTACAAGAACTATAGAGACAGTCCTGTTAGAAGAGACAGAATGGTCCAGGGACTATAGAGACAGAATGGTCCAGGGACTATAGAGACAGAATGGTCCAGGGACTATAGAGGCAGAATGGTCCAGGGACTATAGAGACAGAATGGTCCAGGGACTACAGAGACAGAATGGTCCAGGGACTATAGAGACAGAATGGTCCAGGGACTATAGAGACAGAATGGTCCAGGGACTATAGAGACAGAATGGTCCAGGGACTATAGAGACAGAATGGTCCAGGGACTATAGAGACAGAATGGTCCAGGGACTATAGAGACAGAATGGTCCAGGGACTATAGAGACAGAATGGTCCAGGGACCATAGAGACAGAATGGTCCAGGGACCATAGAGACAGAATGGTCCAGGGACCATAGAGACAGAATGGTCCAGGGACTATAGAGACAGAATGGTCCAGGGACTATAGAGACAGAATGAATGGATCTTCTGTTTTTTGGGAACATCTTCTGTTTTTAGGTCGGCCTACATTACAGAGACGGTTTTCCTACACACACACACACACACGGCCTACACACACACACACACACACACACACACACACACACACACACACACACACACACACACACACACACACACACACACACACACACACACACACACACACACACACACACACACACACACACACACACACACACACACACACACCATCCCTCCCTCGTTCTCTTAGCAGCTCCTTCCAGGGAATCCTGGTCTGCTGATTGCTGCATTTAAAGAGATTGAATAAGAGGGGCGAGAGAGGGAGAGGGAGCGAGAGAGGGAGAGAGAGAGAGAGGAAGAGAGAAATAGAGAGAGAAGACCAGTGGAACTAAAAGTACATGAAAGTGAAGTCATTAATCTTTGCCTTCCCCTCCTCCTCTCCACTTCTCCTCCCATCCTCTCCCCCTCTCTCCTGTTCTGTCCTCCTCTCCTCCCCACTTCTCCAATCGTCTCCCCCCTCTCTCCTGTTGTCCTCCTCTTTCTCCTCCTCTTCTCTCCACTTCTCCTCCCATCCTCTCCCCCCTCTCTCCTGTTCTGTCCTCCTCCTCTTCTCCTCCCATCCTCTCCCCCTCTCTCTCCTCCTCCTCCTCTCTCTCTCCTCCCATCCATCTCCCTGTTCTGTCCTCCTCTCCTCTCCACTTCTCCTCCAATCCTCTCCCCCTCTCTCCTGTTGTCTTCCTCTTTCTCCTCCCATCCTCTCCCTCCTCTCTCCTGTTCTGTCCTCCTCTCCTCTCCACTTCTCCTCCAATCCTCTCCCCCCTCTCTCCGGTTGTCTTCCTCTTTCTCCTCCCATCCTCTCCCTCCTCTCTCCTGTTCTGTCCTCCTCCTCTTCTCCTCCCATCTTTTCCCCCCTCTCTCCTCCTCCTCGTCCTCTTCTCTTCTCCTCCCATCCTCTCCTCCCTCTCTCCTGTTCTGTCCTCCTCTCCTCTTCTCCTCTCCTCCCATCCTCTCCCCCTCTCTCCTGTTCTGTCCTCCTCCTCCTCTCATTACATTTAAGTCATTTAGCAGACGCTCTTATCCAGAGCGACTTACAAATTGGTGCAGTCACCTTATGACATCCAGTGGAACAGCCACTTTACAGTAGTGCATCTAAATATTTTAAGGGGGGGGGTGAGAAGGATTACTTTATCCTATCCTAGGTATTCCTTAAAGAGGTGGGGTTTCAGGTGTCTCCGGAAGGTGGTGATTGACTCCGCTGTCCTGGCGTCGTGAGGGAGTTTGTTCTACCATTGGGGGGCCAGAGCAGCGAACAGTTTTGACTGGGCTGAGCGGGAACTGTACTTCCTCAGTGGTAGGGAGGCGAGCAGGCCAGAGGTGGATGAACGCAGTGCCCTTGTTTGGGTGTAGGGCCTGATCAGAGCCTGGAGGTACTGAGGTGCTGTTCCCCTCACAGCTCCGTAGGCAAGCACCATGGTCTTGTAGCGGATGCGAGCTTCAACTGGAAGCCAGTGGAGAGAGCGGAGGAGCGGGGTGACGTGAGAGAACTTGGGAAGGTTGAACACCAGACGGGCTGCGGCGTTCTGGATGAGTTGTAGGGGTTTAATGGCACAGGCAGGGAGCCCAGCCAACAGCGAGTTGCAGTAGTCCAGACGGGAGATGACAAGTGCCTGGGTTAGGACCTGTGCCGCTTCCTGTGTGAGGCAGGGTCGTACTCTGCGGATGTTGTAGAGCATGAACCTACAGGAACGGGCCACCGCCTTGATGTTAGTTGAGAACGACAGGGTGTTGTCCAGGATCACGCCAAGGTTCTTAGCGCTCTGGGAGGAGGACACAATGGAGTTGTCAACCGTGATGGCGAGATCATGGAACGGGCAGTCCTTCCCCGGGAGGAAGAGCAGCTCCGTCTTGCCGAGGTTCAGCTTGAGGTGGTGATCCGTCATCCACACTGATATGTCTGCCTGACATGCAGAGATGCGATTCGCCACCTGGTCATCAGAAGGGGGAAAGGAGAATATTAATTGTGTGTCATCTGCATAGCAATGATAGGAGAGACCATGTGAGGTTATGACAGAGCCAAGTGACTTGGTGTATAGCGAGAATAGGAGAGGGCCTAGAACAGAGCCCTGGGGGACACCAGTGGTGAGAGCACGTGGTGAGGAGACAGATTCTCGCCACGCCACCTGGTAGGAGCGACCTGTCAGGTAGGACGCAATCCAAGCGTGGGCCGCGCCGGAGATGCCCAACTCGGAGAGGGTGGAGAGGAGGATCTGATGGTTCACAGTATCGAAGGCAGCCGATAGGTCTAGAAGGATGAGAGCAGAGGAGAGAGAGTTAGCTTTAGCAGTGCGGAGCGCCTCCGTGATACAGAGAAGAGCAGTCTCAGTTGAATGACAAGTCTTGAAACCTGACGGATTTGGATCAAGAAGGTCAATCTGAGAGAGATAGCAGGAGAGCTGGCCAAGGACGGCACTTTCAAGAGTTTTGGAGAGAAAAGAAAGAAGGGATACTGGTCTGTAGTTGTTGACATCGGAGGGATCGAGTGTAGGTTTTTTCAGAAGGGGTGCAACTCTCTTTCTCTTGAAGACGGAAGGGACGTAGCCAGCGGTCAGGGATGAGTTGATGAGCGAGGTGAGGTAAGGGAGAAGGTCTCCGGAAATGGTCTGGAGAAGAGAGGAGGGGATAGGGTCAAGCGGGCAGGTTGTTGGGTGGCCGGCCGTCACAAGACGCGAGATTTCATCTGGAGAGAGAGGGGAGAAAGAGGTCAGAGCACAGGGTAGGGCAGTGTGAGCAGAACCAGCGGTGTCGTTTGACTTGGCAAACAAGGATCGGATGTCGTCGACCTTAATTTCAAAATGGTTGACGAAGTCATCTGCAGAGAGGGAGGAGGGGGGGAAGGGGAGGAGGATTCAGGAGGGAGGAGAAGCTGGCAAAGAGCTTCCTAGGGTTAGAGGCAGATGCTTGGAATTTAGAGTGGTAGAAAGTGGCTTTAGCAGCAGAGACAGAAGAGGAAAATGTAGAGAGGAGGGAGTGAAAGGATGCCAGGTCCGCAGGGAGGCGAGTTTTCCTCCATTTCCGCTCGGCTGCCCGGAGCCCTGTTCTGTGAGCTCGCAATGAGTCGTCGAGCCACGGAGCGGGAGGGGAGGACCGAGCCGGCCTGGAGAATAGGGGACATAGAGAGTCAAAGGATGCAGAAAGGGAGGAGAGGAGGGTTGAGGAGGCAGAATCAGGAGATAGGTTGGAGAAGGTTTGAGCAGAGGGAAGAGATGATAGGATGGAAGAGGAGAGAGTAGCGGGGGAGAGAGAGCGAAGGTTGGGACGGCGCAATACCATCCGAGTAGGGGCAGTGTGGGAAGTGTTGGATGAGAGCGAGAGGGAAAAGGATACAAGGTAGTGGTCGGAGACTTGGAGGGGTGTTGCAATGAGGTTAGTGGAAGAACAGCATCTAGTAAAGATGAGGTCGAGAGTATTGCCTGCCTTGTGAGTAGGGGGGGAAGGTGAGAGGGTGAGGTCAAAAGAGGAGAGGAGTGGAAAGAAGGAGGCAGAGAGGAATGAGTCAAAGGTAGACGTGGGGAGGTTAAAGTCGCCCAGAACTGTGAGAGGTGAGCCGTCCTCAGGAAAGGAGCTTATCAAGGCATCAAGCTCATTGATGAACTCTCCGAGGGAACCTGGAGGGCGATAAATGATAAGGATGTTAAGCTTGAAAGGGCTGGTAACTGTGACAGCATGGAATTCAAAAAAGGAGGCGATAGACAGATGGGTAAGGGGAGAAAGAGAGAATGACCACTTGGGAGAGATGAGGATCCCGGTGCCACCACCCCGCTGACCAGAAGCTCTCGTGGTGTGCGAGAACACGTGGGCGGACGAAGAGAGAGCAGTAGGAGTAGCAGTGTTATCTGTGGTGATCCATGTTTCCGTCAGTGCCAAGAAGTCGAGGGACTGGAGGGAGGCATAGGCTGAGATGAACTCTGCCTTGTTGGCCGCAGATCGGCAGTTCCAGAGGCTACCGGAGACCTGGAACTCCACGTGGGTCGTGCGCGCTGGGATCACCAGATTAGGGTGGCCGCGGCCACGCGCGTTTGTATGGTCTGTGCAGAGAGGAGAGAACAGGGATAGACAGACACATAGTTGACAGGCTACAGAAGAGGCTACGCTAATGCAAAGGAGATTGGAATGACAAGTGGACTACACGTCTCGAATGTTCAGAAAGTTAAGCTTACGTAGCAAGAATCTTATTGACTAAAATTATTAAAATGATACAGTACTGCTGAAGTAGGCTAGCTGGCAGTGGCTGCGTTGTTGACTTTGTAGGCCAGCTGGCAGTGGCTGCGTTGTTGACACTACACTAATCAAGTCGTTCCGTTGAGTGTAATGGTTTCTACAGTGCTGCTATTTGGGGGCTAGCTGGCTAGCTAGCAGTGTTGATTACGTTACGTTGCGTTAAAAGAACGACAATAGCTGGCTAGCTAACCTAGAAAATCGCTCTAGACTACACAATTATTTTTGATACAAAGACGGCTATGTAGCTAGCTATGTAGCTAGCTACGATCAAACAAATCAAACCGTTGTACTGTAATGAAATGAAATGAAAAATGTGATACTACCTGCGGACCGGAGAGCGGATGTGACCGCTCGCTCCTCTTCTCCTCTCCTCCCATCCTCTCCCCCCTCTCTCCTGTTCTGTCCTCCTCCTCCTCTCCTCTTCTCCTCTCCTCCCATCCTCTCCCCCTCTCTCCTGTTCTGTCCTCCTCCTCCTCTCCTCTCCTCCCATCCTCTCTCCCTCTCTCCTGTTCTGTCCTCCTCCTCCTCTCCTCTCCTCTTCTCCTCTCCTCCCATCCTCTCCCCCTCTCTCCTGTTCTGTCCTCCTCCTCCTCTCCTCTCCTCCCATCCTCTCCCCCTCTCTCCTGTTCTGTCCTCCTCCTCCTCTCCTCTTCTCTTCTCCTCCCATCCTCTCCCCCTCTCTCCTGTTCTGTCCTCCTCCTCCTCTCCTCTTCTCCTCTCCTCCCATCCTCTCCCCCCTCTCTCCTGTTCTGTCCTCCTCCTCTCCTCCCATCCTCTCCTCCCTCTCTCCTGTTCTGTCCTCCTCCTGTCCTCCTCCTCTTCTCCTCCCATCCTCTCCCCCTCTCTCCTGTTCTGTCCTCCTCCTCCTCCTCCTCTTCTCCTCCCATCCTCCCCCTCTCTCCTGTTCTGTCCTCCTCTCCCTTCTCCTCTCTCCCATCCTCTCCCCCTCTCTCTCCTCTCCTCCTCCTCTCCTCTCCTCTGGTTTAAACGACCTTTCTATTAATAGAGTTTGTCTCTGCAGGCAGTCCAGGGTGGTTCTGAGGTTCTGAGGCTGCCGATTGGTCGACCAGGGTCAGAGGTCAGATGGTTTAACTGTACTCTGAAGCAGTTCTGCCGTGGCCTCAGACAGACAGACAGACAGACAGACAGACAGACAGACAGACAGACAGACAGACAGACAGACAGACAGACAGACAGACAGACAGACAGACAGACAGACAGACAGACAGACAGACAGACAGACACTAGAACAGCAGCTACCCAATACTGTCTAAGATCATCAGGTTTTCATAACATCTACACTTAGAACCCTTAGAACAGAGCATTTAGAACCATATGAGAGCATGACATCTACACTTAGAACCCTTAGAACAGAGCATTTAGAACCGTGTGAGAACATGACATCTACACTTAGAACCCTTAGAACAGAGCATTTAGAACCGTATGAAAACATGACATCTAAACGGAGAACCCTTGGAACTTTACTGACCTTTAGATGTAGGACCTGTGGAACTCTGGGTGTTCCATGAAGAGACAGCGTTGCCTGGACTACCGCGTCACCGGCCTATGAGACTGAGCCCGTCAGGATCCATGGCAATGGGGCTGTTGTAGATGTAGAACCTGTGGAACTCTGGGTGTTTCATGAAGAGACAGCGTTGCCTGGACTACCGCGTCACCGGCCTATGAGACTGAGCCCGTCAGGATCCATGGCAATGGGGCTGTTGTTGCGTTTGTCCGTAGATCAGCAGATCTGAGTTCCCCAGCTTGACGTTGTCACCCCCGTGGTGACCTGATCTTCTGTGACATCCCATCTCTCGCTCTCCTCCCCCAAGGGCCTTATTGCCATGGGAAACATATGTTAACATTGCCAAAGCAAGTGAAGTAGATAATAAACACAAGTGAAATAAACAATAACAAGTAAACATAACCAATGAACAGTAAACATTACACTCACAGACATTTCAAATGTAATATTATATATATACAGTGTTGTAATGATGTGCATATAGTTAAAGTACACATGGAAAATAAATAAACATAAATATGGGTTGTATTTACAAGTTAAAGAACAAATGGGAAAATAAATCAACATAAATATGGGTTGTATTTACAATGGTGTCTGTCCTTCACTTGCCTTGTCTCTCAGATCGTTCACATCTCTGTGGAAGTTAACTGAGGCGCTGATGTTTAGGCCGAGGTATGTATAGTTTCTTGTGTGCTCCATGGCAACGGTGTCTAGATGGAATTTGTATTTGTGGCGACTGGACCTTTTTTCCGGGAACACCATTATTTTTGTCTCATATGAAAGTCAACACGAGAAAAACATTTGCTTTGTTCCAAAACGTAATGACTATTAAAATGTCAGATCAGGGAGTTCCACTGTCTCATCTATCTATCTATACCCTGTCTGCTGCTCTCTGTGTGAGGGAGAGACAGAGAGAGACAGAGAGAGACAGACTACAGGGAGTCCCACTGTCTCATCTATCTATCTATACCCTGTCTGCTGCTCTCTGTGTGAGGGAGAGACAGAGAGAGACAGACTACAGGGAGTTCCACTGTCTCATCTATCTATCTATATCCTGTCTGCTGCTCTCTGTGTGAGGGAGAGACAGAGACAGAGAGAGACAGACTACAGGGACTCCCACTGTCTCATCTATCTATCTATACCCCGTCTGCTGCTCTCTGTGTGAGGGAGAGACAGAGAGAGACAGAGAGAGACAGGGAGAGACAGAGAGAGACAGACTACAGGGAGTTCCACTGTCTCTATCTATCTATCTATACCCCATCTGCTGCTCTCTGTGTGAGGGAGAGACAGAGACGGGAGACTCTGGCGGCTGATGACAGACGGGAGACTCTGGCGGCCCTGGACAGGCGGGAGACTCTGGCGGCTCTGGACAGGCGGGAGACTCTGGCGGCTCTGGACAGGCGGGAGACTCTGGCGGCTCTGGACAGGCGGGAGACTCTGGCGGCTCTGGACAGGCGGGAGACTCTGGCGGCTCTGGACAGGCGGGAGACTCTGGCGGCTCTGGACAGGCGGGAGACTCTGGCGGCTCTGGACAGGCGGGAGACTCTGGCGGCTCTGGACAGGCGGGAGACTCTGGCGGCTCTGGACAGGCGGGAGACTCTGGCGGCTCTGGACAGGCGGGAGACTCTGGCGGCTCAGGACAGGCGGGAGACTCCGGCGGCTCATGACAGGCGGAAGACTCCGGCGGCGCTGGCGAGGAGGAAGGCTCCGGCAGCGCTGGACAGGCGAGGCGCACTGTAGGCCTGATGCCTGGTGCTGGCACTGGTGGTACTGGGCCGAGGACACGCACAGGAAGCCTGGTGCGGGGAGCTGCCACCGGAGGGCTGGTGCGTGGAGGTGGTACTGGATAGACCGGACCGTGCAGGCGCACTGGAGCTCTTGAGCACCGACCCTGCCCAACCTTACCTGGTTGAATGCTCCCGGTCGCCCTGCCAGTGCGGTGAGGTGGAATAGTCCGTCCTGGGCTATGCAGGCGAACCAGGGACACCATGCTCAAGGCTGGTGCCATGTAAGCCGGCCCAAGGAGACACACTGGAGACCAGATGCGTAGAGCCGGCTTCATGGCACTTGGCTCGATGCCCACTCTAGCCTGGCCGATACGAGGAGCTGGTATGTACCGCACCGGGCTACGCACCCGCACTGGGGACACCGTGCGCTCCACAGCATAACACGGTGCCTGCCCGGTCTCTCTAGCCCGCCGGTAAGCACAGGAAGTTGGCTCAGGTCTCTCTAGCCCCCCGGTAAGCACAGGAAGTTGGCGCAGGTCTCATACCTGGCTTCGCCATACTCCCTGTGTGCCCCGCCAATACATTTTTGGGGGTGACTCTTGGGCTTCCATCCACGCCGCCATGCTACCTCTTCATACCAGTGCCTCTCCGCCTTCTCCGCCTCCAGCTCTTCTTTGGGGCGGCGATATTCTCCTGGCTGTGCCCAGGGTCCTTTTCCGTCCAAGATTTCCTTCCAAGTCCAGAAATCTTGATTTCGCTGCTCCTGCTGCCGCTGCTTGTCACCACGCCGCTTGGTCCTGTTGTGGTGGGTGATTCAGTTACGGTTTTCTTCTGGTGAAAGAGAGGAGGACCAAAATGCAGCGTTGTTATTCATAAACATCTTTAATGAAAGATGAAACTACGAACAATATACAAAAACAAGAACGGTGAAAAACCGAAACAGCCCTATGTGTTGCAACAAACACAGAGACAGGAACAATCACCCACCAAATACCTAAAGAAGATGGCTGCCTAAATATGGTTTCCAATCAGAGACAACGATAACCACCTGCCTCTGATTGAGAACCACTCCAGGCAACCATAGACTTACGTAGACTACTATACTAAACACAACCCCGTCAATCTACAAAACCCCTAGACAAGACAAAGACATAATTCACACATGTCACACCCTGGCCTAACCAAAATAATAAAGAAAACACAGAATACTAAGGCCAGGGCGTGACAATCTTGGCCAGGTCGCAATTGTAAATGAGAACTTGTTCTCAGCTTGCCTACCTGGTTAATAAATAAAGGTGATATAAAAATAAAATAAAAATTGGTGGAGATGTTTTCCTCTCTCATTGGTGGAGAGGAGTTATAAACATAATGTTGCCTCTCTCATTGGTGGAGAGGAGTTAGAACAGAATGTTTCCTCTCTCATTGGTGGAGAGGAGTTAGAACAGAATGTTTCCTCTCTCATTGGTGGAGAGGAGTTAGAACAGAATGTTTCCTCTCTCATTGGTGGAGAGGAGTTAGAACAGAATGTTCCCTCTCTCATTGGTGGAGAGGAGTTAGAAACAGAATGTTTCCTCTCTCATTGGTGGAGAGGAGGTAGAAACAGAATGTTTCCTCTCATTGGTGGAGAGGAGGTAGAACAGAATGTTACCTCTCTCATTGGTGGAGAGGAGGTAGACACAGAATGTTTCCTCTCTCATTGGTGGAGAGGAGGTAGAACAGAATGTTACCTCTCTCATTGGTGGAGAGGAGGTAGAAACAGAATGTTTCCTCTCTCATTGGTGGAGAGGAGGTATAAACAGAATGTTTCCTCTCTCATTGGTGGAGAGGAGGTAGAACAGAATGTTACCTCTCTCATTGGTGGAGATGAGGTAGAAACAGAATGTTTCCTTTCATTGGTGGAGAGGAGGTAGAACAGAATGTTACCTCTCTCATTGGTGGAGAGGAGGTAGAACAGAATGTTTCCTCTCTCATTGGTGGAGAGGAGTTAGAACAGAATGTTCCCTCTCTCATTGGTGGGTAACAGTATATATTAATAGATTTTATTTTCAGACCTTGTTTAATTTTTCATCTTTCCCTCCATATTCATTGACATATTCACATATTCCTTCACTTTCTCTCTTCCTCTCCCTCTTTTCTCCTCCTCCCTCCCCCCTCTTCATCTCTCCTCCTCCCTCCACCTTCTCTCCTCCCTCCCTCTTCTTCTCTCCTCCTCCCCCCACCTTCTCTCCTCCCTCCCTCTTCTTCTCTCCTCCTCCTCCCTCCGCCTTCTCTCCTCCCTCCCTCTTCATCTCTCCTCCTCCTCCTCCTCCTCCTACTCCTCCTCCTCCATCCATCTTCTTCTCTCAATCTTCTCTCCTCCTCCATCCATCTTCTCTCCTCCCTCTTCTTCTCTCCTCCTCCTCTGTTTAAAGAGCAACACTGCCACCTACTGTGCATCAACTTTTTCTCCTTCCTCCTCTTCCTCTACATCCACATATGTTTACTTCTCCTTCTCCTTCCTCCTCTTCCTCTACATCCACATATGTTTACTTCTCCTTCTCCTTCCTCCTCTTCCTCTACATCCACATATGTTTACTTCTCCTTCCTCCTTTTCCTCTACATCCCCATATGTTTACTTCTCCTTCTCCTTCCTCCTCTTCCTCTACATCCACATATGTTTACTTCTCCTTCCTCCTCTTCCTCTACATCCACATATGTTTACTTCTCCTTCTCCTTCCTCCTCTTCCTCTACATCCACATATGTTTACTTCTCCTTCCTCCTCTTCCTCTACATCCACATATGTTTACTTCTCCTTCTCCTTCCTCCTCTTCCTCTACATCCACATATGTTTACTTCTCCTTCTCCTTCTCCTTCCTCCTCTTCCTCTACATCCACATATGTTTTACTTCTCCTTCCTCCTCTTCCTCTTCCTCTACATCCACATATGTTTACTTCTCCTTCCTCCTCTTCCTCTACATCCACATATGTTTACTTCTCCTTCCTCCTCTTCCTCTACATCCACATATGTTTACTTCTTCTTCTCCTTCCTCCTCTTCATCCACATATGTGAGTCCAGTGTGTGTGTGTGTGTGTGTGTGTGTGTGTGTGTGTGTGTGTGTGTGTGTGTGTGTGTGTGTGTGTGTGTGTGTGTGTGTGTGTGTGTGTGTGTGTGTGTGTGTGTGTGTGTGTGTGTGTGCCCAGTGTGTGTGTGTATCACTGACAGAGAGACACTGAGTCATCAAACCAGTGTGTTATTTCAGAGACACTGAGGAGTCTTCATCATAAACCCAAAACCCTGGATAGAGGGGCTCAGTGAATGTGGAGGTGAATGTGATCAGGTGGGTCAGTGTGTCAGAGGAGGCTCTATAGAAGGACAGAGTGCCGGCTGGCCAGTCCAGATACACTCCTACTCTGTGGGAGCTGGAGGAGGGGACGACTATGGTAGTGGGATTATTATTGTGCCAGGCAGTGTAACTGTTGTCCTCTTCCTCTTCCTCTACATCCACATATGTTTACTTCTCCTTCTCCTTCCTCCTCTTCCTCTACATCCACATATGTTTACTTCTCCTTCCTCCTCTTCCTCTACATCCACATATGTTTACTTCTCCTTCTCCTTCCTCCTCTTCCTCTTCCTCTACATCCACATATGTTTACTTCTCCTTCCTCCTCTTCCTCTACATCCACATATGTTTACTTCTCCTTCCTCCTCTTCCTCTACATCCACATATGTTTACTTCTCCTTCTCCTTCCTCCTCTTCCTCTTCCTCTACATCCACATATGTTTACTTCTCCTTCTCCTTCCTCCTCTTCCTCTACATCCACATATGTTTACTTCTCCTTCCTCCTCTTCCTCTACATCCACATATGTTTACTTCTCCTTCCTCCTCTTCCTCTACATCCACATGTGTGTGTATGTTGTTTACTTCTCCTTCCTCCTCTTCCTCTACATCCACATATGTTTACTTCTCCTTCTCCTTCCTCCTCTTCCTCTACAGTCACATATGTTTACTTCTCCTTCCTCCTCTTCCTCTACATCCACATATGTTTACTTCTTCTTCTCCTTCCTCCTCTTCCTCTTCCTCTACATCCACATATGTTTACTTCTTCTTCTCCTTCCTCCTCTTCATCCACATATGTTCACTTCTCCTTCCTCCTCTTCCTCTACATCCACATATGTTTACTTCTCCTTCCTCCTCTTCCTCTACATCCACATATGTTTACTTCTCCTTCCTCCTCTTCCTCTACATCCACATATGTTTACTTCTCCTTCTCCTTCCTCCTCTTCCTCTACATCCACATATGTTTACTTCTCCTTCTCCTTCCTCCTCTTCCTCTTCATCCACATATGTTCACTTCTCCTTCCTCCTCTTCCTCTACATCCACATATGTTTACTTCTCCTTCCTCCTCTTCCTCTACATCCACATATGTTTACTTCTCCTTCTCCTTCCTCCTCTTCCTCTACATCCACATATGTTTACTTCTCCTTCCTCCTCTTCCTCTACATCCACATATGTTTACTTCTCCTTCTCCTTCCTCCTCTTCCTCTACATCCACATATGTTTACTTCTCCTTCCTCCTCTTCCTCTACATCTCCCTCATCTTGTCCTCTTCTTACCATGTTCTCTCTCCTCCTCTTCCTCCTCCTCTTCTTCTTCCCATGTCCTCTTGTTCTTTTTCTCTCCCTGTATCTGTTCCTCCTCCTCCACTTCATTGATCCCAGTGACTCAGTAATGTTTAAACTCTATCCCAAACCTTAACCATTCATAATGAGGCCCTAAACTTAATGTTTAAACTCTATCCCAAACCTTAACCATTCATAATGAGGCCCTAAACTTAATGTTTAAACTCTATCCCAAACCTTAACCATTCATAATGAGGCCCTAACCTTAATGTTTAAACTCTATCCCAAACCTTAACCATTCATAATGAGGCCCTAAACTTAATGTTTAAACTCTATCCCAAACCTTAACCATTCATAATGAGGCCCTAATCTTAATGTTTAAACTCTATCCCAAACCTTAACCATTCATAATGAGGCCCTAACCTTAATGTTTAAACTCTATCCCAAACCTTAACCATTCATAATGAGGCCCTAACCTTAATGTTTAAACTCTATCCCAAACCTTAACCATTCATAATGAGGCCCTAACCTTAATGTTTAAACTCTATCCCAAACCTTAACCATTCATAATGAGGCCCTAATCTTAATGTTTAAACTCTATCCCAAACCTTAACCATTCATAATGAGGCCCTAAACTTAATGTTTAAACTCTATCCCAAACCTTAACCATTCATAATGAGGCCCTAACCTTAATGTTTAAACTCTATCCCAAACCTGAACCATTCATAATGAGGCCCTAATCTTAATGTTTTAACTCTATCCCAAACCTTAACCATTCATAATGAGGCCCTAATCTTAATGTTATAACTCTATCCCAAACCTTAATCATTCATAATGAGGCCCTAAACTTAATGTTTAAACTCTATCCCAAACCTTAACCATTCATAATGAGGCCCTAACCTTAATGTTTAAACTCTATCCCAAACCTTAACCATTCATAATGAGGCCCTAACCTTAATGTTTAAACTCTATCCCAAACCTTAACCATTCATAATGAGGCCCTAAACTTAATGTTTAAACTCTATCCCAAACCTTAACCATTCATAATGAGGCCCTAACCTTAATGTTTAAACTCTATCCCAAACCTTAACCATTCATAATGAGGCCCTAACCTTAATGTTTAAACTCTATCCCAAACCTTAACCATTCATAATGAGGCCCTAACCTTAATGTTTAAACTCTATCCCAAACCTTAACCATTCATAATGAGGCCCTAACCTTAATGTTTAAACTCTATCCCAAACCTTAACCATTCATAATGAGGCCCTAAACTTAATGTTTAAACTCTATCCCAAACCTTAACCATTCATAATGAGGCCCTAACCTTAATGTTTAAACTCTATCCCAAACCTTAACCATTCATAATGAGGCCCTAACCTTAATGTTTAAACTCTATCCCAAACCTTAACCATTCATAATGAGGCCCTAATCTTAATGTTATAACTCTATCCCAAACCTTAATCATTCATAATGAGGCCCTAAACTTAATGTTTAAACTCTATCCCAAACCTTAACCATTCATAATGAGGCCCTAATCTTAATGTTTAAACTCTATCCCAAACCTTAACCATTCATAATGAGGCCCTAACCTTAATGTTTAAACTCTATCCCAAACCTTAACCATTCATAATGAGGCCCTAACCTTAATGTTTAAACTCTATCCCAAACCTGAACCATTCATAATGAGGCCCTAACCTTAATGTTTAAACTCTATCCCAAACCTGAACCATTCATAATGAGGCCCTAACCTTAATGTTTAAACTCTATCCCAAACCTTAACCATTCATAATGAGGCCCTAACCTTAATGTTTAAACTCTATCCCAAACCTTAACCATTCATAATGAGGCCCTAACCTTAATGTTTAAACTCTATCCCAAACCTTAACCATTCATAATGAGGCCCTAACCTTAATGTTTAAACTCTATCCCAAACCTTAACCATTCATAATGAGGCCCTAACCTTAATGTTTAAACTCTATCCCAAACCTTAACCATTCATAATGAGGCCCTAACCTTAATGTTTAAACTCTATCCCAAACCTTAACCATTCATAATGAGGCCCTAACCTTAATGTTTAAACTCTATCCCAAACCTTAACCATTCATAATGAGGCCCAACACATTGTGTTTAACACATCCGTGACCAACTACAGTGGGGCAAAAAAGTATTTAGTCAGCCACCAATTGTGCAAGTTCTCCCACTTAAAAAGATGAGAGGCCTGTAATTTTCATCATAGGTACACTTCAACTATGACAGACAAAACGAGGGAAAAAAAACAGAAAATCACATTTTTAATTAATTTATTTGCACATTATGGTGGAAAATAAGTATTTGGTCAATAACAAAAGTTTACACAGCAACTCGTATCCTCAGTGGAATAGTGACTCTCTAAGACCTAATTGAAACACAGACCAGAAAATGGAATCAGAGCTGTGTGTGTCATTCTTATCTAAAGTCCTGTTAACTCTCTCACAAAAACACACGCTTGCACGCACACACACACACACCCCTCTAGCTCAATGTTAACTCACACAAAAACACACATGTAAAAACGCTTGCACACACACACACACACACACACACACACACACACACACACACACACACACACACACACACACACACACACACACACACACACACACACACACACACACACACACACACACACACACACACACACACACACCTCT
The DNA here is from genome assembly GCF_021184085.1 of Oncorhynchus gorbuscha. NCBI lineage: Eukaryota > Metazoa > Chordata > Actinopteri > Salmoniformes > Salmonidae > Oncorhynchus > Oncorhynchus gorbuscha. The sequence goes on along the minus strand of NW_025746538.1, from coordinate 61,290 downwards.
AGCTCAATCTAGCCATCTCTGGTCACTGTCAGTAGCTAGTTAATGAGAAGGGGACTAAAATCAATATACACACCCTGGGAGGAATTCCTGATTACCTAGCCCTCGTGTCTGTCTGTCTGTCTGTCTGTCTGTCTGTCTGTCTGTCTGTCTGTCTGTCTGTCTGTCTGTCTGTCTGTCTGTCTGTCTGTCTGTCTATGTGTGTGTGTGTCCTTTATCTTCCTCAGTGGGGAAAGAGAGAAATGAATTAGTACATTTAAAGACGACCGTCGTCCTGAATAATTTCTGCTGACTAATCTCTCTCTCTGCTCTCCCTCCACAGCAACAGTAATATCATAGAGAGTCACTGATGTCACCCAGCCCATCAGGGCTCAAAGGCCCCCAATTACCAAACATAAAGCAAATTCCACATATCCTCTCTCTCTTTCCCTCTGTTCTGACTCTCTACCCTCCCTCTCTCTCTCTCTACCCTCCATCTCTCTCTCTCTCTCTTTCCCTCTGTTCTGACTCTCTCCCCTCCATCTCTCTCTTTCCCTCTGTTCTGACTTTCTACCCTCCCTCTCTCTCTCTTCCCTCTGTTCTGACTTTCTACCCTCCCTCTCTCTCTCTTCCCTCTGTTCTGACTTTCTACCCTCCCTCTCTCTCTCTTCCCTCTGTTCTGACTTTCTACCCTCCCTCTCTCTCTCTCTCTTCCCTCTGTTCTGACTCTCTTCCCTCTGTTCTGACTCCCTCTCTCTCTCTTTCCCTCTGTTCTGACTCTCTCCCCTCCCTCTCTCTCTTTCCCTCTGTTCTGACTTTCTACCCTCCATCTCTCTCTTCCCTCTGTTCTGACTCTCTCCCCTCCCTCTGGGAGAGAGAGCAGAGAGAGAGCAGAATGTGGGAGAGAGAGAGCAGAGAGAGAGCAGAGAGCAGACAGTGTGGGAGAGAGAGCAGAGAGAGCAGAGTGTGTGGGAGAGAGAGCAGAGAGAGAGAGCAGAGAGAGAGAGCAGAGAGAGCAGACAGTGTGGGAGAGAGAGCAGAGAGAGCAGAGTGTGGGAGAGAGAGAGCAGAGCATGTGGGAGAGAGAGCAGAGAGAGCAGAATGTGGGAGAGAGAGCAGAGAGAGAGCAGAATGTGGGAGAGAGAGAGCAGAGTGTGGGAGAGAGAGCAGAGAGAGAGCAGAATGTGGGAGAGAGAGCAGAGAGAGAGCAGAATGTGGGAGAGAGAGCAGAGAGAGAGCAGAATGTGGGAGAGAGAGCTGAGAGAGAGCAGAATGTGGGAGAGAGAGCAGAGAGAGAGCAGAATGTGGGAGAGAGAGCAGAGAGAGAGCAGAATGTGGGAGAGAGAGCAGAGAGAGAGCAGAATGTGGGAGAGAGAGCAGAGAGAGAGAGAGCAGAGAGCAGAGAGAGCAGAGAGCAGACAGTGTGGGAGAGAGAGCAGAGAGAGCAGAGGGCAGACAGTGTAGGAGAGAGAGAGCAGAGAGAGCAGAGTGTGTGGGAGAGAGAGAGCAGAGCATGTAGGAGAGAGAGCAGAGAGAGCAGAGTGTGTGGGAGAGAGAGCAGAGAGAGAGCAGAGTGTGTGGGAGAGAGAGAGCAGAGCATGTGGGAGAGAGAGCAGAGAGAGAGCAGAATGTGGGAGAGAGAGCAGAGAGAGAGCAAAATGTGGGAGAGAGAGCAGAGAGAGAGCAGAATGTGGGAGAGAGAGCAGAGAGAGAGCAGAATGTGGGAGAGAGAGCAGAGAGAGAGCAGAATGTGGGAGAGAGAGCAGAGAGAGAGCAGAATGTGTGGGAGAGAGCAGAGAGAGAGCAGAATGTGGGAGAGAGAGCAGAGAGAGAGCAGAATGTGGGAGAGAGAGCAGAGAGAGAGCAGAATGTGGGAGAGAGAGCAGAGAGAGAGCAGAATGTGGGAGAGAGAGCAGAGAGAGAGCAGAATGTGGGAGAGAGAGCAGAGAGAGAGCAGAATGTGGGAGAGAGAGAGCAGAATGTGGGAGAGAGAGCAGAGAGAGCAGAGTGTGTGGGAGAGAGAGCAGAATGTGGGAGAGAGAGAGAGCAGAATGTGGGAGAGAGAGCAGAGAACAGAGAGAGCAGGCTGAGAGAGCTGATAGAGCAGAGCGAGGAGAAGAGAGCAGAGAGTGAGAGAGAAGAGGGCAGAGAGAGCAGAGAACAGAGAGAGCAGAGAACAGAGAGAGCAGAGAACAGAGCAGAAAGAGAGAGAACTCTGTTGCTATAGTAACTCTGCATCACAACACTCTGTTGTACTAATTGTACAATTTGTTTAATTTTATTCCACATATTTAATTGTTTTGTATTTCATTTCATATTTGTTTCATGTTTCAACCAGTCGCAGGTTAACATCAACCTGACAGAGGAAACGTAAAATCAATAAACAAACTGTTTTCACAATTAACAGGCCTTTTCTTGTTTCAAGTATGTTTTATTATGAAAAGTACAATATATCCTTGTATACTTGTACAGCTATGGAGCGTAAGTCCATATATAATTATACAATTGTATATAATTTGTTTTTCAACATAAAAGACAACACATGATTACATTGGTATTTTAACAGTGTTGTTGTATGAGGTTCTCACAACTATAGAAAGACGCGCATGTGTGTGTGTGTGTCCAGAATGTGTGTGTGTGTGTGTGTGTGTCCAGAGTGTGTGTGTGTCCAGTGTGTGTGTGTGTCTAGAGTGTGTGTGTGTGTCCAGAGTGTGTGTGTGTGTGTCCAGAGTGTGTGTGTGTGTGTCCAGAGTGTGTGTGTGTGTCCAGAGTGTGTGTGTGTGTCCAGAGTGTGTGTGTGTGTGTGTCCAGAGTGTGTGTGTGTCCAGAGTGTGTGTGTGTGTGTCCAGAGTGTGTGTGTGTGTCCAGTGTGCATTTGTGTGTGTGTCCAGTGTGTGTGTGTCCAGTGTGTGTGTGTGTGTCCAGTGTGTGTGTGTCCAGTGTGTGTGTGTGTTCAGTGTTTGTGTGTGTGTGTGTGTGTGTGTGTGTGTGTGTGTGTGTGTGTGTGTGTGTGTGTGTGTGTGTGTGTGTGTGTGTGTGTGTGTGTGTGTGTGTGTGTGTGTGTGTGTTGTTCAGTGTGTGTGTGTGTGTGTCCAGTGTGTGTGTGTCCAGTGTGTGTGTGTGTTCAGTGTTTGAGTGTGTGTGTTCCAGTGTGTGTGTCCAGTGTGTGTGTGTGTGTCCAGTGTGTGTGTGTGTGTGTGTGTGTGTGTCCAGTGTGTGTGTGTGTGTGTGTGTGTGTCTGTGTGTTTCTAGTGTGTGTGTGTGTGTGTTTCCAGTGTGTGTGTGTTTGTGTGTGTGTCCATCCAGTCTGTGTGTCCGTCCAGTGTGTGTGTGTGCAGTGTGTGTGTGTCCAGTGTGTGTGTGTTTCCAGTGTGTGTGAGTGTCCAGTGTGTGTGTGTGTCCAGTGTGTGTGTGTGTGTGTGTGTGTGTGTGTGTGTGTGTGTGTGTGTGTGTGTGTGTGTGTGTGTGTGTGTGTGTGTGTGTGTGTGTGTGTGTGTGTGTGTGTGTGTGTCCAGCATGTGTGTGTGTGTGTGTGTGTGTCCAGTTTTGTGTGTGTTCAGTGTGTGTGTGTGTGTCCAGTGTTTGTGTATCCAGTGTGTAATCAGTGTGTGTGTGTGTGTGTGTGTGTGTTTGTGTGTGTGTGTGTCTCAGTGTGTGTGTCCAGTGTTTGTGTATCCAGTGTGTAATCAGTGTGTGTGTGTGTGTGTGTGTGTGTGTGTGTGTGTTTGTGTGTGTGTGTGTGTTCAGTGTGTGTGTGTGTGTCCAGTGTATGTGTATCCAGTGTGTAATCAGTGTGTGTGTGTGTGTGTGTGTGTGTGTGTGTGTGTGTGTGTGTGTCTCAGTGTGTGTGTGTGTGTCCAATGTTTGTTTGTTTCCAGCGTGTGTTTGTGTGTCTCAGTGTGTGTGTGTTTGTCTGTGCCTGTGTGTGTGTGTGTGTGTGTATGTGTCTCAGTGTGTGTGTGTGTGTGTGTGTGTGTGTCTGTGTGTGTGTGTGTATTCAGTGTGTGTGTCGGTCCAGTGTGTGTGTGTGTGTCTGTGTGTGTGTCCAATGTGTGTGTGTGTGTTCGTGTCCAGTGTGTGTGTGTGTGTATCACTGTCAGAGAGACACTGAGGAGTCATAACAAAGCCTAAACCCTGGATAGAGGGGCTCAGTGAATGTGGAGGTGAATGTGATCAGGTGGGTCAGTGTGTCAGAGGAGGCTCTATAGAAGGACAGAGTGCCGGCTGGCCAGTCCAGATACACTCCTACTCTGTGGGAGCTGGAGGGGTGGAGGTCTATGGTAGTGAGATTACTATTGTGACAGGCAATGTAACTGTTGTCATAGCAGAGCAGACTCCAGGACTTGTCATTGTATCCAAGACAACAGTCATTAACCCCTCCTCTCCTGCTGATTCCTTTATATGCCACTCCTATAACAGCCCCTCCCCCAGTCCACTCTACCTCCCAGTAACAGCACCCAGTCAGACCCTCTCTACACAGCACCTGTCCACAGTACTCAAATCTCTCTGGGTGATCAGGATACGGCTGTTCCTCTCTCCTACATGTCACCTTTCTGTTCTCCTCAGACAGAGAGAGGAGTCTGTCTACTGTGTTTGGGTCCAGTGTGAGATCACAGACATCTGATGGATGAAACCAGACACAATATTAGAAATCATCATCATTCACATTAGAATGTTAACTCACTTTTCACTAATTCATTTAATGTAGATGTTTCTAGGTATCAAAAGGAGAAGTTAATTTAACTTGAGACTTGTTGAATGATCATATGTTATACTGTCTGGTAATATAAAACACACTTATTCCTATTAATTACACACACACCCTGAACACACCCACACACACACACACACACATTATCAAATCAACTCTTTGTAAACTTTGGTGTCCCTGATTTCTGCTTCTGTAGAACTACAGCTGATATTTAATATGACCAAGTTAGTAATGATGGTGGTCTTTGACTTTGACTTAACTTGAATTAAGACTTATTCTTAGTCATATTCTTCACAGCAGTCAACACTCACATTTTCTAAGTCCAGGTTTCATTCTGTTCTCTCCACCATGTTCCACACTGTAGCGGTAAGCAGAAGAACAGACAGTCATTGAGGGATACACCTGAACTCTCTCACACACACACACACACACACACACACACACACACACACACACACACACACACACACACACACACACTGGACACACACACACGCACACTGGACACACACACAGGGTCAATCATTGGTACGAATGTCCTGTGTGTATGTGTGTGTTCATTGTGTGTGTGTTTGTGTCCAGTGTGCGTGTCTAGTTTGTGTTTCCTTTGTGTGTGAGTCCAGTGTGTCAGTATCTAACTTTGTCCAAGTGGTGGTCATAATGTTTGTCTTAACCAGCCTGATAAGTCCAACATGTCTGATATGAACATTGACATAAACCCTCTACATACTTGAGTTTCTCCAGTCTGCAGTGTGGATCCTCCAGTCCAGCAGAGAGCAGTCTGACTCCTGAGTCTCCTGGGTGATTGTAGCTCAGATCCAGCTCTCTGAGGTGTGAGGGGTTTGACCTCAGAGCTGAGACAAGAGAAGCACAGCCTTCCTCTGTGACTAGACAGCCTGACAGCCTGCAAAGAGTCAAATCATATTAAAATCACACTGATATTCTTTGGTGGTGAAAATAGTGGCAGTATATATTTGTTCAACATATTCAGATATATCAGTGTCCTGAAAGCTGCCATATCTATTAATAAATTAACGTGTCATTATTATAAATGATCAAAGTATTGCTTGTAGAGAAAGAAATATATAGTACGAATATGTGAGTAGACTGACCAGACCAGTTTAATAAGCAGTATCAGTCAAAAGACAGACAGTGAGGTATCAGATTTAGATTGTATTGAGTATACAGTCCACACCATATCTATTTAGACAGTGAGGTTTCAGATTTAGATTGTATTGAGTATACAGTCCACACCATATCTATTTAGACAGTGAGGTTTCAGATTTAGATTGTATTGAGTATACAGTCCACACCATATCTATTTAGACAGTGAGGTTTCAGATTTAGATTGTATTGAGTAGACAGTCCTCACCATATCTATTTAGACAGTGAGGTATCAGATTGAGATTGTATTGAGTAGACAGTCCTCACCATATCTATTTAGACAGTGAGGTATCAGATTTAGATTGTATTGAGTATACAGTCCACACCATATCTATTTAGACAGTGAGGAATCAGATTTAGATTGTATTGAGTATACAGTCCACACCATATCTATTTAGACAGTGAGGTATCAGATTTAGATTGTATTGAGTATACAGTCCACACCATATCTATTTAGACAGTGAGGTATCAGATTTAGATTGTATTGAGTATACAGTCCACACCATATCTATTTACACAGTGAAGCTAACATTTTAAATGTGACTCTATTCTCCAACATTTTGGATTTGATATCAAATGCTTCATATGACGTGACAGTTTATAATGTCACCTTTAATTTGAGGGTATTTTAAGACAAAATCAAATCAAATCCAATCAAATCAAATTTATTTGTCACATACACATGGTTAGCAGATGTTAATGCGAGTGCAGCGAAATGCTTGTGCTTCTAGTTCTGACAATGCAGTGATAACCAACAAGTAATCTAACTAACAATTCCAAAACTACTGTCTTATACACAGTGTAAGGGGATAAGGAACATGTACATAAGGATATATGAATGAGTGATGGTACAGAGCAGCATATAGTAGATGGTATCGAGTACAGTATATACATATGAGATGAGTGTGTAGACAAAGTAAACAAAGTGGCATAGTTAAAGTGGCTAGTGATACATGTGTTACATAAGGATGCAGTCGATGATGTAGAGTACAGTATATACATATGCATATGAGGTGAATAATGTAGGGTAAGTAACATTATATAAGGTAGCATTGTTTAAAGTGGCTAGTGATATATTTACATCATTTCCCATCAATTCCCATTATTAAAATGGCTGGAGTTGGGTCAGTGTCAATGACAGTGTGTTGGCAGCAGCCACTCAGTGTTAGTGGTGGCTGTTTAACAGTCTGATGGCCTTGAGATAGAAGCTGTTTTTCAGTCTCTCGGTCCCAGCTTTGATGCACCTGTACTGACCTCGCCTTCTGGATGATAGCGGGGTGAACAGGCAGTGGTTCGGGTGGTTGATGTCCTTGATGATCTTTATGGCCTTCCTGTAACAACGGGTGGTGTAGGTGTCCTGGAGGGCAGGTAGTTTGCCCCTGGTGATGCGTTGTGCAGTCCTCACTACCCTCTGGAGAGCCTTACGGTTGAGGGCGGAGCAGTTGCCGTACCAGGCGGTGATACAGCCCGCCAGGATGCTCTCGATTGTGCATCTGTAGAAGTTTGTGAGTGCTTTTGGTGACAAGCCAAATTTCTTCAGCCTCCTGAGGTTGAATAGGCGCTGCTGCGCCTTCTTCACGACGCTGTCAGTGTGAGTGGACCAATTCAGTTTGTCTGTGATGTGTATGCCGAGGAACTTAAAACTAGCTACCCTCTCCACTACTGTTCCATCGATGTGGATAGGGGGTGTTCCCTCTGCTGTTTCCTGAAGTCCACAATCATCTCCTTAGTTTTGTTGACGTTGAGTGTGAGGTTATTTTCCTGACACCACACTCCGAGGGCCCTCACCTCCTCCCTGTAGGCCGTCTCGTCGTTGTTGGTAATCAAGCCTACCACTGTTGTGTCGTCCGCAAACTTGATGATTGAGTTGGAGGCGTGCGTGGCCACGCAGTCGTGGGTGAACAGGGAGTACAGGAGAGGGCTCAGAACGCACCCTTGTGGGGCCCCCGTGTTGAGGATCAGCGGGGAGGAGATGTTGTTGCCTACCCTCACCACCTGGGGCGGCCCGTCAGGAAGTCCAGTACCCAGTTGCACAGGGCGGGGTCGAGACCCAGGGTCTCGAGCTTGATGACGAGCTTGGAGGGTACTATGGTGTTGAATGCCGAGCTGTAGTCGATGAACAGCATTCTCACATAGGTATTCCTCTTGTCCAGGTGGGTTAAGGCAGTGTGCAGTGTGGTTGAGATTGCATCGTCTGTGGACCTATTTGGGCGGTAAGCAAATTGGAGTGGGTCTAGGGTGTCAGGTAGGGTGGAGGTGATATGGTCCTTGACTAGTCTCTCAAAGCACTTCATGATGACGGAAGTGAGTGCTACGGGCGGTAGTCGTTTAGCTCAGTTACCTTAGCTTTCTTGGGAACAGGAACAATGGTGGCCCTCTTGAAGCATGTGGGAACAGCAGACTGGTATAGGGATTGATTGAATATGTCCGTAAACACACCGGCCAGCTGGTCTGCGCATGCTCTGAGGGCGCGGCTGGGGATGCCGTCTGGGCCTGCAGCCTTGCGAGGGTTAACACGTTTAAATGTCTTACTCACCTCGGCTGCAGTGAAGGAGAGACCGCATGTTTCCGTTGCAGGCCGTGTCAGTGGCACTGTATTGTCCTCAAAGCGGGCAAAAAAGTTATTTAGTCTGCCTGGGAGCAAGACATCCTGGTCCGTGACTGGGCTGGATTTCATCTTGTAGTCCGTGATTGACTGTAGACCCTGCCACATGCCTCTTATGTCTGAGCCATTGAATTGAGATTCCACTTTGTCTCTGTACTGACGCTTAGCTTGTTTAATAGCCTTACGGAGGGAATAGCTGCACTGTTTGTATTCAGTCATGTTGCCAGACACCTTGCCCTGATTAAAAGCAGTGGTTCGCGCTTTCAGTTCCACGCGAATGCTGCCATCAATCCACGGTTTCTGGTTAGGGAATGTTTTTATCGTTGCTATGGGAACGACATCTTCGACGCACGTTCTAATGAACTCGCACACCGAATCAGCGTATTCGTCAATATTCCCATCTGACGCAATCTGAAACATGTCCCAGTCCACGTGATGGAAGCAGTCTTGGAGTGTAGAGTCAGCTTGGTCTGACCAGCGTTGGACAGACCTCAGCGTGGGAGCCTCTTGTTTTAATTTCTGCCTGTAGGCAGGGATCAGCAAAATGGAGTCGTGGTCAGCTTTTCCGAAAGGGGGCGGGGCAGGGCCTTATATGCGTCGCGGAAGTTAGAGTAACAATGATCCAAGGTTTTACCACCCCTGGTTGCGCAATCGATATGCTGATAAAATTTAGGGAGTCTTGTTTTCAGATTGGCTTTGTTAAAATCCCCAGCTACAATGAATGCAGCCTCCGGATAAATGTTTTCCAGTTTGCAAAGAGTTAAATAAAGTTCGTTCAGAGCCATCGATGTGTCTGCTTGGGGGGGATATATACGGCTGTGATTATAATCGAAGAGAATTCTCTTGGAAGATAATGCGGTCTACATTTGATTGTGAGGAATTCTAAATCAGGTGAACAGAAGGATTTGAGTTCCTGTATGTTTCCTTCATCACACCATGTCCCGTTAGTCATGAGGCATACGCCCCCGCCACTCTTCTTACCAGAGAGATGTTTGTTTCTGTCGGCGCGATGCGTGGAGAAACCCGTTGGCTGCACCGCCCTGGATAGCGTTTTCCCAGTGAGCCATGTCTCCCTAAAGCAAAGAACGTTGCAGTCTCTGATGTCCCTCTGGAATGCCACCCTTGCTCGGATTTCATCAACCTTGTTGTCGAGAGACTGGACATTGGCAAGAAGAATACTGGGAAGTGGTGCGCGATGTGCCCTTTTTCGGAGTCTGACCAGAACACCGCCGCGTTTCCCTCTTTTTCGGAGTCGTTTCCTTGGGTCGCTGCATGCGATCCATTCCGTTGTCCTGTTTGTAAGGCAGAACACAGGATCCGCGTCGCGGAAAACATATTCTTGGTCGTACTGATGGTGAGTTGACGCTGATCTTATATTCAGTAGTTCTTCTCGACTGTATGTAATGAAACCTAAGATGACCTGGGGTACTAATGTAAGAAATAACACGTAAAAAAACAAAAAACTGCATAGTTTCCTAGGAACGCGAAGCGAGGCGGCCATCTCAGTCGGCGCCGGAAAATGTGTTTCACCATTTAGAAATTAAATCACTTTATATATCTAGTCCCCCTATTTGAAGAAGTCATAAATATTCTGACCAATTAACTTTCAGTCTATTAAAATAGTCAAAAGTTGAGTATTTGGTCTGATATTCCTTGAACGCAATGACTTCATCAAGCTTGTGACTCAAACTCTGTAATGGTCTGGGTGAAGCTGGTGCAGAGGAGTCAGGACAGCAGAGATGTGTCCCTGTAATGGTCTGGGTGAAGCTGGTGCAGAGGAGTCAGGCGCAGGACAGCAGAGATGCGTAACACAAGTAACTTTACTCTATTATTCTACTAACATGTCGTAATACCGAGACCAGAATAACAGACCGAACATACAGAAAACAATCACAAAGGGGAAAAGGAGGGTTAAATAATGAACATGTAATTGGGGAAATGAAACCAGCTGTGTAAAACAAAGACAAAACAAATGGAAAATGAAAGTGGATCGGCGATGGCTAGAAGGCCGGTGACGTCGACCACCGAACGCCGCCCGAACAAGGAGAGGGACCGACCTCGGCGGAAGTCGTGACAAACTCGTTTGTTACATCTACAGTTTGTTTTGGTTGTTTTGGGTTATTTTTGTTCATTAAAACAATTGTGATTGATGACTGGAGTAATTTTCTGTCTGAGTAGATAACATCTTTTTAAGCACTACTAAACTAACCCTGATGCCATGATTAATACAAATCATGACTGAATCATGAATAATAATGAGTGTGAAAGTTACAGAGGTTACAACAAAACATGATAACCTCTCATCATTACCAATAACAGAGGCTACAACAAAACATGCTAACCTCTCACCATTACCTATAACAAAGGCTACAACAAAACATGCTAACTTCTCACCATTAACAATAACAGAGACTACAACAAAACATGCTAACCTCACCATTAACAATAACAGAGGCTACAACAAAACATGCTAACCTCTCACCATTACCAATAACAGAGGCTACAACAAAACATGCTAACCTCTCACCATTACCAATAACAAAGACTACAACAAAACATGCTAACCTCACCATTAACAATAACAGAGACTACAACAAAACATGCTAACCTCTCACCATTAACAATAACAGAGGCTACAACAAAACATGCTAACCTCTCACCATTACCAATAACAGAGGCTACAACAAAACATGCTAACCTCACCATTAACAATAACAGAGGCTACAACAAAACATGCTAACCTCTCACCATTACCAATAACAGAGGCTACAACAAAACATGCTAACCTCACCATTAACAATAACAGAGGCTACAATAAAACATACTAACCTCTCACCATTACCAATAACCGAGGCTACAACAAAACATGCTAACTTCTCACCATTAACAATAACAGAGACTACAACAAAACATGCTAACCTCTCACCATTACCAATAACAGAGGCTACAACAACACATGCTAACCTCTCACCATAACCAATAACAGAGGCTACAACAAAACATGCTAACCTCTCACCATTACCAATAACAGAGACTACAACAAAACATACTAACCTCTCACCATTAACAATAACAGAGGCTACAACAAAACATGCTAACCTCTCACCATTACCAATAACAGAGGCTACAACAAAACATGCTAACCTCTCACCATTACCAATAACAGAGACTACAACAAAACATACTAACCTCTCACCATTACCAATAACAGAGACTACAACAAAACATGCTATCCTCACCATTAACAATAACAGAGGCTACAACAAAACATGCTAATCTCTCACCATTACCAATAACAGAGGCTACAACAAAACATACTAACCTCTCACCATTACCAATAGCAGAAGAGTTTAGCATTTATTCTGATCTTTGTGCCTCTAAATCTTTGTCATTTGTCATTATTCACTTTTCATATTTAAACAGTAACACAGGTATGTACATATGGTGTGGACTATGTGTGTCTGGTAAACACATGTGGATCTGGTGAACAGTTATCACTTGTTGACCAACTACAGGAATACTGACCTCAGAGTCTCCAGTTTACAGTGGGGATTCCCCAGTCCAGCAGAGAGCAGCTCCACTCCTGAATCCTTCAGGTCATTGTTACTCAGGTCCAGCTCTCTCAGGTGTGAGGGGTTTGAACTGAGAACTGAGGCCAACTCTTTACAGGATTTGTTTCTGAGTTTACAGCCAGTGAGTCTGAAACACAGAAGACATACAATGACAGACAGGTTGTATTCAAATGTTACTCTCAGCTTTCCCTGCTTACACTGTTACCAGACCACAAATAACGTGTTGGGTTTGACCTCAGAGCTGAGACCAGAGAAGCACAGCCTTCCTCTGTGAGTCCACAGCCTGACAGTCTGCAGAGTCAAATCATATTAAAATCACACTGCTATTCTTTGGAGGTGAAGAATGGAACAGTATATCTTTTTTTAATGTTCAGATATATCAGTGTCCTGAAACCTGCCATATCTATTCATTTATGAATGTATCATTATTATAAGTGACACATTTTCCAAGTAGATAGAAAGATGCATATTAACAAATATTTGAGTAAAAGCAGTATCAGTCAAAAGACAGACAGTGAGGAATCAGATTTAGATTGTATTGAGTATACAGTCCACACCATATCTATTTAGACTGTGAGGTATCAGATTTAGATTGTATTGAGTATACAGTCCACACCATATCTATTTAGACAGTGAGGTATCAGATTTAGATTGTATTGAGTATACAGTCCACACCATATCTATTTAGACAGTGAGGTATCAGATTTAGATTGTATTGAGTATACAGTCCACACCATATCTATTTAGACAGTGAGGTATCAGATTTAGATTGTATTGAGTATACAGTCCACACCATATCTATTTAGACAGTGAGGTATCAGATTTAGATTGTATTGAGTATACAGTCCACACCATATCTATTTAGACAGTGAGGTATCAGATTTAGATTGTATTGAGTATACAGTCCACACCATATCTATTTAGACAGTGAGGTATCAGATTTAGATTGTATTGAGTATACAGTCCACACCATATCTATTTTGACAGTGAGGTATCAGATTTAGATTGTATTGAGTATACAGTCCACACCATATCTATTTAGACAGTGAGGTATCAGATTTAGATTGTATTGAGTATACAGTCCACACCATATCTATTTTGACAGTGAGGTATCAGATTTAGATTGTATTGAGTATACAGTCCACACCATATCTATTTAGACAGTGAGGTATCAGATTTAGATTGTATTGAGTATACAGTCCACACCATATCTATTTTGACAGTGAGGTATCAGATTTAGATTGTATTGAGTATACAGTCCACACCATATCTATTTAGACAGTGAGGTATCAGATTTAGATTGTATTGAGTATACAGTCCACACCATATCTATTTTGACAGTGAGGTATCAGATTTAGATTGTATTGAGTATACAGTCCACACCATATCTATTTTGACAGTGAGGTATCAGATTTAGATTGTATTAAAGTAGTCAAAAGTTTAGTATTTGGTCGTAAACTCGTAGGTTGCAATTGCAGTTTGTTTGGGTTGTGTTTTTGCCAATAATAAAATGGTGGATGATGAGTGGAGTACTTTTCCATCTAAGTGAGTAGATAACATGTTTATAAACAATAATAAATTAATCCTGATGATGCCATGATTAAGAAAAATCATGAAAGAATCATGAATAATAATGAGTGAGAAAGTTACAGAGGCTACAACAAACCATTAACAATAACAGAGACTACAACAAAACATGCTAACCTCTCACCATTACCAATAACAGAGACTACAACAAAACATGCTAACCTCTCACCATTACCAATAACAGAGGCTACAACTAAACATGCTAACCTCTCACCATTACCAATAACAGAGGCTACAACAAAACATGCTAACCTCTCACCATAACAGAGGCTACAACAAAACATGCTAACCTCTCACCATTACCAATAACAGAGGCTACAACTGATAGAGGAAATTATGGTTGAAATGACTAATTATGTATACATTCCAATCAGAACTGACTAGTCCAAATGCTATAATGTACTGTACATGTGAGTTTTCTCTCTTGCTCCCTTTCCCAATTGTATATAATGTAGTCAGGAGTTTAGTAACAATGAAGGTCTGTTCCTTAGTTCATTCAGTTGTACAAATCTCCAGGTGGTGGGAACTGGCCATCTCCAGATTGTCTAGAATGTTGATTTATACTGACTGGCCTTGACTTCGTGCTGATAACGCGAAGGCTCAAGAGCTAGAGGGGCCCTCTGTTTGTGAAATAGAACGTTTGGAAAACGCTGACGTCATTTTCAGTTAATAACCTGTGGAAATATGTGTAAGCATTTAGTACTCTCTGGAATTAAACGCTGTTACCTGGCTTTTAAGACTGGTCTCGATCTACTTCATGCATAATTAATTAACTTACAACTCATTAATGAATTAGAAAGAGTGTGAATTGGTTTTGGTTATAAAACATACAGGAATTTAGAATTCCTCTATCAACAACAAAACATGCTAACCTCTCACCATTACCAATAACAGGGACTACAACAAAACATACTAACCTCTCACCATTACCAATAACAGAGGCTACAACAAAACATACTAACCTCTCACAATTACCAATAACAGAGACTACAACAAAACATACTAACCTCTCACCATTACCAATAACAGAGACTACAACAAAACATGCTAACCTCTCACCATTACCAATAACAGAGACTACAACAAAACATGCTAACCTCTCACAATTACCAATAACAGGGGAGGTCAGCATTTATTCTGATCTTTGTGCCTCTGTGTCACGCCTTCGTCATTGTATCTTGTGTTTTTGTAATATGTTTGGGTAGGCCAGGGTGTGACATGGGTTTATATGTTGTATTTCGTATTGGGGTTTGTATTAATTGGGAGTGTGTATTATTAGGGGTGTGTCTAGTTAGGCTTGGCTGCCTGAGGCGATTCCTAATTGGAGTCAGCTGATTCTAGTTGTCTCGGATTGGGAACCGTATTTAGGTAGCCTGAGTGCGTTGTATTTCGTGGGTGATTGTACCTGTCTTTGTGTTAGTCACCAGATAGGCTGTAAGTAGTTTCACTCGTTTGTTGTTTTGTATTCTCATTTATTTCATGTACCGCTTTATCTTTATTAAAAGTCATGAGTAACCTACACGCTGCATTTCGGTCTGACTCACTTCAAACAACAGACGAATATCATTACACTCTGTAACGTTCTCATTCATCATTATTCTCAATTCATTCATGTTTATTCATAATTTTAGTAGCATCCACATGAATGTAGAAGTGTTCAGAAACATCTTCTATTCTTACTGACAATACAAGTGAAGTGACTCCAAAATGACAGGACATTATTCACCATTCAGTTTCTATTAGGAAAACATCTAAAACACAACCAAGACAAACTGCAAATGCTTTCAACAAGTTTGTAGAATCACAAGCTTGATGTAATCACTGCAGGCATGGAACATGGGACCCAACACTAAACTCAGCAAAAAATGAAACGTCCTCTCACTGTCATTTGCGTTTATTTTCAGCAAACTTAATAAAACTTCATGTGTAAATATTTGTATGAACATAACAACATTCAACAACTGACACATAAACTGAACAAGTTCCACAGACATGTGACTAGCAGAAATTGAATAATGTTTCCCTGAAAAAAGGGGGGGTCAAAATCAAAAGTAAGTCAGTATCTGGTGTGGCCACCAGCTGCATTATGTACTGCCGTGCATCTCCTCCTCATGGACTGCACCAGATTTGCCAGTTCTTGCTGTGAGATGTTACCCCACTCTTCCACCAAGGCACCTGCAAGTTCCCGGATTTGTTTTGGGGGGAATGGCCCTCACCCTCCGATCCAACAGGTCCCAGATCTGCTCAATGGGATTGATAACCTGGCTCTTCGCTGGCCATGGCAGAACACTGCCATTCCTGTCTTGCAGGAAATCACGCACAGAACAAGCAGTATTGCTAGTGGCATTGTCATGAAGGAGGGTCATGTCAGGATGAGCCTGCAGGAAGGGTACCACATGAGGGAGGAAGATGTCTTCCCTGTAACGCACAGCGTTGAGATCGCCTGCAATGACAACAAGCTCAGTCCGATGGTACTGACACACCGCCCCAGACCATGATGGACCCTCCACCTCCAAATCGATCCCGCTCCAGAGTACAGGCCTCTGTGTAACGCTCATTCCTTCGACGATAAACGCGAATATGACCATCACCCCTGGTGAGACAAAACCTTGACTCGTCAGTGAAGAGCACTTTTTGCCAGTCCTGTCTGGTCCAGTGACAGTGGGTTTGTGCCCATAGGCGACATTGTTGCCAGTGATGTCTGGGGAGGACCTGCTTTACAACAGGTGTACGAGCCCTCAGTCCAGCCTTTCTCAGCCTATTACGGACAATCTGAGCACTGATGGAGGGATTGTGTGTTCCGGTGTAACTTGGGCAGTTGTTGTTGCCATCCTGTACCTGTCCCGCAGGTGTGATGTTCGGATGTACCGATCCTGCGCCGGTGTTGTTACACGTGTTCTGCCACTGCGAGGAAACATCAGCTGTCCATCCTGTCTCCCTTTAGCGCTGTCTTAGGCGTCTCACAGTACAGACATCACAATTTATTTCCATGGCCACATCTGCAATCCTCATGCCTCCTTGCTGCATGCCTAAGGCACGTTCATGCAACTGAGCACGGACCCTGGGCATCTTTCTTTTGGTGTTTGTCAGAGTCAGTAGAAAGACCTCTTTAGTGTCCTAAGTGTTTATAACTGTGACCTTAATTGCCTACCGTCTGTAAGCTGTTAGTGTCTAAACGACAGCATGGGAAACAGTGCTTAAACCCTTTACAATAAAGATCTGTGAAGTTATTTGGATTTTTACAAATTATCTTTAAAAGACAGGGTCCTGAAAAAAGGGATGTTTCTTTTTTGATGACTTTAGATACATAAAGTGCTTTCATATCTAAACTGTAAAATATACAGTCGTGGCAAAACGTTTTGAGAATGAGACAAATATTAATATTCACAAAGTCTGATGCCTCAGTTTGTATGATGGCAATTTGCATATACTCTAGAATGTTATGAAGAGTGATCAGATGAACTGCAATTAATTGCAAAGTCCCTCTGCCATGCTAATGAATTGAATCCCCCAAAAAACATTTCCACTGCATTTCAGCCCTACCACAAAAGGACCAGCTGACATCATGTCAGTGATTCTCTTGCTAACACAGGTGTGAGTGTTGACAAGGACAAGGCTGGAGATCACTCTGTCATGCTGATTGAGTTTGAATTACAGACTGGAAGCTTCAAAAAGAGGGTGGTGCTTGGAATCATTGTTCTTCCTCTGTCAAACATGGTTACCTGCAAGGAAACTTGTGTCGTCATCATTGCTTTGCACAAAAAGGCCTTCACAGGCAAGGATATTGCTGCCAGTAAGATTGCACCTAAATCAACCATTTATCGGATCATCAAGAACTTCAAGGAGAGCGGTTCAATTGTTGTGAAGAAGGCTTCAGGGTGCCCAAGAAAGTCCAGCAAACACCAGGACCGTCTCCTAAAGTTGATTCAGCTGCGGGATCGGGGCACCACCAGTACAGAGCTTGCTCAGGAATGGCAGCAGGCAGGTGTGAGTGCATCTGCATGCACAGTGAGGCGAAGACTTTTGGAGGATGGCCTGGTGTCAAGAAGGGCAGCAAAGAAGCCACTTCTCTCCAGGAACAACATCAGGGACAGGCTGATATTCTGCAAAAGGTACAGCGATTGGACTACTGAGGACTGGGGTAAAGTCATTTTCTCTGATGAATCCCCTTTCCGATTGATTGGGGCATCCGGAAAAAGGCTTGTCCGGAGAAGACAAGGTGAGCGCTACCATCAGTCCTGTGTCATACCAACAGTAAAGCATCCTGAGACCATTCATGTGTGGGGTTGCTTCTCAACCAGGGGAGTGGGATCACTCACAATGTTGCCTAAGAACACAGCCATGAATAAAGAATGGTACGAACACATCCTCTGAGAGCAACTTCTTCCAACCATCCAGGAACATGTTGGTGACGAACAATGCCGTTTCCAGCATGATGGAGCACCTTGCCATAAGGAGAAAGTGATAACTAAGTGGCCTGGGGAACAAAACATTGATATTTTGGGTCCATGGCCAGGAAACTCCCAGAACTTAATCCCATTGAGAAATTGTGGTCAATCCTCAAGAGGCGGGTAGACAAACAAAAACCCACAAATTCTGTCAAACTCCATGCATTGATTATGCAAGAATGGGCTGTCATCAGTCAGGATGTGGCCCAGAAGGTAATTGACAGCATGCCAGGGCAGAGTGCAGAGGTCTTGAAAAGAAGGGTCAACACTGCAAATATTGACTCTTTGCTTCAACTTCATGTAATTGTCAATAAAAGCCTTTGACACGTATGAAATGCTTGTAATTATACTTCAGTATTCCATAGTAACATCTGACAAAAATATCTAAAGACACTGAGGCAGCAAACTTTGTGGAAATTACTATTTGTGTCTCAAAACTTTTGGCCACGACTGTATATGTATGAGTACCTTTAAATAAAAGGTGACATTCTGTACTGTCACCTAATATGAAACATTATATCTCAAATCCTAAATGCTGGAGCAAAGCACCACATTTAAAACTGTAAGCTTCACTGTCCAAACACATATGGTGTGGACTATGTGTGTCTGGAACAGTTATCACTTGTTGACCAACTACAGGAATACTGACCTCAGAGTCTCCAGTTTACAGTGGGGATTCCCCAGTCCAGCAGAGAGCAGCTCACTCCTGAATCCTTCAGGTCATTGTTACTCAGGTCCAGCTCTCTCAGGTGTGAGGGGTTTGACCTCAGAGCTGAGACCAGAGAAGCACAGCCTTCCTCTGTGACTCCACAGCCTGACAGCCTGACAAAGAGATCATCATGACTTCACAAACACACTGTTAATTTAACACCAGTAGTGTAGAAGGACAATGGCAGATGCATTTGGTTTATTCTCTCAAACAACATATAGATTCATCTTCCGTCTCCTAGAATTGTATGGTCATATTGTTATACTAATGTGAAAATAAATGCATTGATTCAATACGTTATTCAATATAATATTATATACATATTATAATACATATTTTTCTCTAAACTGAATATTTCTTCCTGATGATTAGTTCTTATATGTCATTTTATTTACTCACAGAGCAGCTCTGGAGGCTTTGACCACTGGCAGCAGCCTCAGAAGACCTTCCTCTGATCTGGAGTATTTCTTCAGGTCAAACACATCCAGCTCCTTTTCTGAAGTCAGCAACACAAAGACCAGAGCTGACCACTGTGCAGGTGACAGGTTGGGTTCTGAGAGACTTCCTGATCTCAGGTAGCTTTGGATCTCCTCCACTAGAGAATGGTCCTTCAGTTCATTCAGACAGTGGAACAGATTGATGCTCCTCTCTGGAGAGGGATTCTCCCTGATCTTCTCCTTGATGTACTTGACTGTTTCTTCATGGCTCTGTGAGCTGCTTCTCGTCTGTGTCAGTAGACCTCGTAAGTGCTTCTGATTGGACTCCAGTGAGAGGCCCAGAAGGAAGCGGAGGAAAAGGTCCAGGTTTCCCGTCTCACTTTGTAAGGCTTTATCCACAGCACTCTTGTAGACAGTAACTTTACGCCTTTGTTTGGTCCTCACAGAAAAGTTCCAGGACGTTGTTCTCAGTTTGTCCATTAGATTCTCATTGTTGTTGATGAATGAGAGGAACACATATACAGCAGCCAGAAACTCCTGAATGCTCAGATGAACAAAACAGTACACCTTGTCCTGGTACAGCCCACATTCCTCTTTAAAGATCTGTGTGCACAATCCTGAGTAGATTGAGGCTTCATTAACATCAATGCCAGCCTCTTTCAGGTCTTCTTCATAGAAAATCAGATTGCCCTTCACAAGCTGTTGAAAAGCCAGTTTTCCCAGTGACAGAATGCTCTCTTTATTCCAGTGTGGACCTGTCTCTTCTTTCCCAAGATACTTTTCATTCTTCTGTTTGGTATGAAACACCACAAGGTGTGTGTACATCTCAGTCAGAGTCTTGGGCATCTCTTCTCTCTTATGTTTCAGCATGTGTTCAAGGACTGTTGCAGAAATCCAACAGAAGACTGGAATGTGGCACATGATGTGGAGGCTCCTTGATGTCTTTATGTGTGAGATGATTCTGCTGGCCAGGTCCTCATCACTGAATCTCTTCCTGAAGTACTCCTCCTTCTGTGGGTCATTGAACCCTCGTACCTCTGTCACCTGGTCAACACACCCTGAAGGGATCTTATTGGCTGCTGCAGGTCGGGTAGTTATCCAGAGGAGAGCAGAGGGAAGCAGATTTCCCTTGATGAGATTTGTCAGCAGAACATCCACTGAGGTTGACTCTGTGACGTCCCAACAGATCTTGTTCTTCTGGAAGTCTAGGGGCAGTCGGCACTCATCCAGACCATCAAAGATGAACAGAACTTTGTACTTGTCGTAGTTGGAGATTCCTGATTGTTTGGTTTCCATTGAGAAGTGATTAAGAAGTTCAATGAAAGTGTGTTTGTCCTCTTTCATCAAATTCAGCTCCCGAAAAGGGAATGAAAATACAAATTGGACATCCTGATTTGCTTTTCCTTCAGCCCAGTCCAGAATGAACTTCTGCACAGAGACTGTTTTTCCAATGCCAGCGACTCCCTTTGTCAGCACAGTTCTGATAAGTTTGTCTTGTCCAGTTAAGGGTTTGAAGATGTCGTTACATTTGATTGCAGTCTCTGGTCTTGCTTGTTTCCTGGTTGTTGTCTCAATCTGTCTCAGCTCATGTTCATTATTGACCTCTCCTGTTCCACCCTCTGTGATGTAGAGCTCTGTGTAGATCTTATTGAGAAGTGTTGGGTTTCCTTGTTTAGCGATCCCCTCAAATACACATTGAAACTTCTTCTTTAGATTAGATTTGAGTTCACGTTGGCAAATCACAGCAAGCTCATCTGAATGAAGAAATACCACAGAGGATATTAATATTACGTCTGTTTTAATGTCTACAGTATTGTAGGACTGTTATAAAAAAATAAATAATCAATAATGACTAATTATGTAACATTTCAATCAGGACTGACTAATCAATGTTACTGTATATGTACTAATCAGAATACTATTATGTTACTGTATATGTACTAATCAGAATACTATTATGTTACTGTATATGTACTAATCAGAATACTATTATGTTACTGTATATGTACTAATCAGAATACTATTATGTTACTGTATATGTACTAATCACAATACTATTATGTTACTGTATATGTACTAATCACAATACTATTATGTTACTGTATATGTACTAATCACAATACTATTATGTTACTGTATATGTACTAATCACAATACTATTATGTTACTGTATATGTACTAATCACAATACTATTATGTTACTGTATATGTACTAATCAGAATACTATTATGTTACTGTATATGTACTAATCAGAATACTATTATGTTACTGTATATGTACTAATCAGAATACTATTATGTTACTGTATATGTACTAATCAGAATACTATTATGTTACTGTATATGTACTAGTACTGAATATATTATGTTACTGTAAATATAATCAAGAATACTATTATGTTACTGTATGTTACCTAATCACAAAATTATGTTACTGAACTTACTAATCAGAATACTATTATGATGATCTACAATCAGGAATACTATTATGTTACTGTATATGTACTAATCAGAATACTATTATGTTACTGTATATGTACTAATCAGAATACTATTATGTTACTGTATAGATGTATGAATTTTCTTTTTAATCCTAGTACTGAATATAATGTGTGTAAATATAATCAAGAATGAGAACAATGACTGTCTGTTCCTTGGTAAAAATGAATGAACTTATCGTCAGACTGGCTAGAATGATGATCTACACAGGAAGACCTTGGCTCGGTCATAAATTATCTAAAGTGGTGGGAGAACCATACTGTACTATAACTATACTGTACTATAACTATACTGTACTATACTATATATAACTATACTGCCATTGTACTATACTATAACTATACTGCCAGTGTACTATACTATACTATAACTATACTGCCATTGTACTATACTGTACTATAACTATACTGTACTATAACTATACTGTACTATACTATATATAACTATACTGCCATTGTACTATACTATAACTATACTGCCAGTGTACTATACTATACTATAACTATACTGCCATTGTACTATACTGTACTATAACTATACTGTGTACTATACTGTACTATAACTATACTGTACTATACTATATATAACTATACTGCCATTGTACTATACTATAACTATACTGCCAGTGTACTATACTATAACTATACTGCCATTGTACTATACTGTACTATAACTATACTGCCATTGTACTATACCTTACTATAACTATACTGCCATTGTACTATACTGTACTATAACTATACTGTACTATACTATATATAACTATACTGCCATTGTACTATACTATACTATAACTATACTGCCATTGTACTATACCTTACTATAACTATACTGCCATTGTACTATACTGTACTATAACTATACTGCCATTGTACTATACTGCCATTGTACTATACTGCACTATAACTATACTGCCATTGTACTATACTATACTGTAACTATACTGCCATTGTACTATACTATACTGCAACTATACTATATATAACTATACTGCCATTGTACTATACTATACTGTAACTATACTGCCATTGTACTATACTGTACTATAACTATACTGTACTATAACTATACTGTACTATACTATATATAACTATACTGCCATTGTACTATACTATAACTATACTGCCAGTGTACTATACCTTACTATAACTATACTGCCATTGTACTATACTGTACTATAACTATACTGTACTATAACTATACTGTACTATAACTATACTGTACTATACTATATATAACTATACTGCCATTGTACTATACTATACTATAACTATACTGCCATTGTACTATACCTTACTATAACTATACTGCCATTGTACTATACTGTACTATAACTATACTGCCATTGTACTATACTGCCATTGTACTATACTGCACTATAACTATACTGCCATTGTACTATACTATACTATAACTATACTGCCATTGTACTATACTATACTGTAACTATACTGCCATTGTACTATACTATACTGCAACTATACTATATATAACTATACTGCCATTGTACTATACTATACTGTAACTATACTGCCATTGTACTATACTGTACTATAACTATACTGCCATTGTACTATACTGTACTATAACTATACTGCCATTGTACTATACTGTACTATAACTATACTGCCATTGTACTATACTATACTATAACTATACTGCCATTGTACTATACTATACTATACTATACTGCCATTGTACTATACTGTACTATAACTATACTGCCATTGTACTATACTATAACTATACTGCCATTGTACTATACTGTACTATAACTATACTGCCATTGTACTATAATATACTATAACTATACTGCCATTGTACTATACTATACTATAACTATACTGCCATTGTACTATACTGTACTATAACTATACTGCCATTGTACTATACTGTACTATACTGCCATTGTACTATACTGTACTATAACTATACTGCCATTGTACTATACTGTACTATAACTATACTGCCATTGTACTATACTGCACTATAACTATACTGCCATTTTACTATACTATACTGTAACTATACTGCCATTGTACTATACTATACTGCAACTATACTATATATAACTATACTGCCATTGTACTATACTATACTGTAACTATACTGCCATTGTACTATACTGTACTATAACTATACTGCCATTGTACTATACTGTACTATAACTATACTGCCATTGTACTATACTGTACTATAACTATACTGCCATTGTACTATACTATACTATAACTATACTGCCATTGTACTATACTATACTATAACTATACTGCCATTGTACTATACTGTACTATAACTATACTGCCATTGTACTATACTGTACTATACTGCCATTGTACTATACTGTACTATAACTATACTGCCATTGTACTATACTGTACTATAACTATACTGCCAGTGTACTATACTATACTATACTATAACTATACTGCCATTGTACTATACTATACTATAACTATACTGCCATTGTACTATACTGTACTATAACTATACTGCCATTGTACTATACTATACTATAACTATACTGCCATTGTACTATACTATACTATAACTATACTGCCATTGTACTATACTGTACTATACCTATACTGCCATTGTACTATACTATACTATAACTATACTGCCATTGTACTATACTATACTATACTATACTATTGTACTATACTATAACTATACTGCCATTGTACTATACTGTACTATAACTATACTGCCATTGTACTATACTATACTATAACTATACTGCCATTGTACTATACTATACTATAACTATAGAGCCATTGTACTATACTGTACTATAACTATACTGCCATTGTACTATACTGCACTATAACTACAGAGCCATTGTACTATACTGTACTATAACTATACTGCCATTGTACTATACTATACTATAACTATAGAGCCATTGTACTATACTGTACTATACCTATACTGCCATTGTACTGTACTATAACTATACTATATAACTATAGAGCCATTGTACTGTACTATAACTATACTATATAACTATAGAGCCATTGTACTATACTGTACTATAACTATACTGCCATTGTACTATACTATACTATAACTATAGAGCCATTGTACTATACTGTACTATAACTATACTGCCATTGTACTGTACTATAACTATACTATATAACTATAGAGCCATTGTACTGTACTATAACTATACTATATAACTATAGAGCCATTGTACTGTACTATAACTATACTGCCATTGTACTATACTGTACTATAACTATACTGCCATTGTACTATACTGCACTATAACTATACTGCCATTGTACTATACTATACTGTAACTATACTGCCATTGTACTATACTGTACTATAACTATACTGCCATTGTACTATACTGTACTATAACTATACTGCCATTGTACTATACTGTACTATAACTATACTGTACTATAACTATACTGCCATTGTACTATACTATACTATAACTATACTGCCATTGTACTATACTATACTATACTATAACTATACTGCCATTGTACTATACTGTACTATAACTATACTGCCATTGTACTATACTGTACTATACTGCCATTGTACTATACTGTACTATAACTATACTGCCATTGTACTATACTGTACTATAACT
Organism: Oncorhynchus gorbuscha; assembly: GCF_021184085.1. Classification (NCBI taxonomy): domain Eukaryota; kingdom Metazoa; phylum Chordata; class Actinopteri; order Salmoniformes; family Salmonidae; genus Oncorhynchus; species Oncorhynchus gorbuscha. Next base: position 35,972 of record NW_025746538.1, on the reverse strand, counting down.
ATACTGCCAGTGTACTATACTATACTATAACTATACTGCCATTGTACTATACTATACTATAACTATACTGCCATTGTACTATACTGTACTATAACTATACTGCCATTGTACTATACTATACTATAACTATACTGCCATTGTACTATACTATACTATAACTATACTGCCATTGTACTATACTGTACTATAACTATACTGCCATTGTACTATACTATACTATAACTATACTGCCATTGTACTATACTATACTATAACTATACTGCCATTGTACTATACTGCACTATAACTATACTGCCATTGTACTATACTGTACTATAACTATACTGCCATTGTACTATACTATACTATAACTATACTGCCATTGTACTATACTATACTATAACTATAGAGCCATTGTACTATACTGTACTATAACTATACTGCCATTGTACTATACTGCACTATAACTATAGAGCCATTGTACTATACTGTACTATAACTATACTGCCATTGTACTATACTATACTATAACTATAGAGCCATTGTACTATACTGTACTATACCTATACTGCCATTGTACTGTACTATAACTATACTATATAACTATAGAGCCATTGTACTGTACTATAACTATACTATATAACTATAGAGCCATTGTACTATACTGTACTATAACTATACTGCCATTGTACTATACTGCACTATAACTATAGAGCCATTGTACTATACTATAACTATACTGCCATTGTACTGTACTATAACTATACTATATAACTATAGAGCCATTGTACTATACTGTACTATAACTATACTGCCATTGTACTATACTATACTATAACTATAGAGCCATTGTACTATACTGTACTATAACTATACTGCCATTGTATTGTACTATAAACTATACTTGTACTAACTATAACTATACTATATAACTATAGAGCCATTGTACTGTACTATAACTATACTATATAACTATAGAGCCATTGTACTGTACTATAACTATACTGCCATTGTACTATACTACTATAACTATACTATATAACTATACTGCCATTGTACTATACTATAACTATACTATATAACTATAGAGCCATTGTACTGTACTATAACTATACTATATAACTATACTGCCATTGTACTATACTATACTATAACTATACTGCCATTGTACTATACTGTACTATATACTGTACTATAACTATACTGCCATTGTACCAGGGTGGAGAAGAGACGGGACAGTTCGAAAACTAATGATGTCATTTTCAGTTTATAACCTGTTGTAAACAGTATCATGTTCAGTTCTCTAGAGAATAAACGCTGCTGATTGGTTTTGGTCTCTGTCCATTTTATGCAAATAAGACTCTTAGAAATTCTTACGAGTGGACAGAGTGTTTAATTTAATTGGGTATTAAAACATATAGGAATTTAATTCCCGTAACAGATTTTAATTATGATAATTTATTCTCTTAACTGACTGTATAAATGTGTAAATGTTTTCATAATGCATTATAGACTGGTGTGACTGATTATATTATTATTGGTATTATTGATGATATTATTAATGTTGTCTCTCTCTCTAAATGAATCACCACAACACATCCCTGCTGCTACTTGATGAGGTCACGAGGTGTTGTGTTAAGGCTGCTACAATATCATTGAGTTACACAGCTACTTTAGCTGTACTTTAGCTACAGTTTTTAAATGTTATAAAACATCATTCAACATGAGGCAGACAGATCTTACATTTCTCCAGTGTGTCAGCAAGCTCCTTCTGGTTCATTTTCCTCAGGATGTGCAGTGTGATCTTCAGAGCCCCCTCTCTGGCACTGCTCTCCTGCTTCTCATCTTCAGCATCCACCACTTCCTTATCCTGCTTCTGACTCTCAAAGCCTTGTGGGAGTTCTGGACTAAGGGTCCTCTTGAATATCTTCAGCTCGTTCTTCACAAATGTCATAATTTTCTCTTCAAGCATCTGGAATAAATTAAGTAAATGAGTTAAGCAAGAGACAAATGCTTTCTCATTAACACATTAATGAATGATTGACAGATCAACTTTTCTTGAGGTAAACAAAAACAAATGTACATAACAGGACCACATACACTGAATATGGAGGCCAGGTCTGTTTGATGACTCTGGGAAGACTGACCACTGAGAATCTCTGACTCTGATCTCTCCTGTTGGTTTCTGTGGACAAGACATGAGATTACATCTCCTCATCCAGGGAGTACACACACACACACACACACACACACACACACACACACACACACACACACACACACACACACACACACACACACACACACACACACACACACACACAGGGAGGGAATGTTGTGTTTGTTTAATATTGTTTTAGGACTAAGGAAATGGACAAAATGATGAGCCTATGGATTATGAAAACAACAACAATAAATGGGAAAATGGGAGGAGAAATGACTAGAGACAGTGTTGTTTAACTCACTGACCAGGACCCATGAGTTCTTCTTACCTTTGTTCAGTAGAAAAGTCTCCCTTTCTAAAGTCTATAGGTAGACCCATAGACTTGTCACTCTTCATGGACACACAGCTGGGAACAGGGGAGGCTGGTCTCTCCTGCTTGATTGGGCTTCAACACAACAGAGACAAACATTACATCTCTCATCTACTCTGAGCTCAGATGGGAAACAAGAGTTTCATTCCAAAAAGCTATATATCCATTTTCAGAAATGTTTGTAAATTAGCTTTTATTGTTTAAAGAAGTTATGTTTGTTAAGTTTTTTTGCTAAATGAGGAGATGGCACGTGGGTACCTGCTTCTATAAACCAATGAGGAGATGGCACGTGGGTACCTGCTTCTATAAACCAATGAGGAGATGGCACGTGGGTACCTGCTTCTATAAACCAATGAGGAGATGGCATGTGGGTACCTGCTTCTATAAACCAATGAGGAGATGGCACCTGCTCCTATAAACCAATGAGATGCAGCGCGATCTGCGTCACAAATAGACGCTCGTTGACGCGAATAATGAGACTATAAGGAGTACCAGTACCAGTACTGAGTCAATGTGCAGGGTACCAGGTAGTTGAGGTAATACTGAGACTATAAGGAGTACCAGTACTGAGTCAATGTGCAGGGTACCAGGTAGTTGAGGTAATACTGAGACTATAAGGAGTACCAGTACTGAGTCAATGTGCAGGGTACCAGGTAGTTGAGGTAATAATGAGAATATAAGGAGGACCAGTGAGAATGTGCTATAAGGTAATAATGAGACTATAAGGACCAGTACTGAGTCAATGTGCAGGGTACCAGGTAGTTGAGGTAATAATGAGACTATAAGGAGTACCAGTACTGAGTCAATGTGCAGGGTACCAGGTAGTTGAGGTAATTGAATGAGAATATAAGGAGGACCAGTAAATGTGCAGGGTGAGAATATAAGGAGGACCAGTACTGAGTCAATGTGCAGGGTGCCAGGTAGTTGAGGTAATAATGAGACTATAAGAAGTACCAGTACTGAGTCAATGTGCAGGGTACCAGGTAGTTAAGGTAATAATGAGGCTATTAGGAGAAATAGTACTGAGTCAATGTGCAGGGTACCAGGTAGTTAAGGTAATAATGAGGCTATTAGGAGAAATAGTACTGAGGCAATGTGCAGGGTACCAGGTAGTTGAGGTAATAATGAGACTATAAGGAGTACCAGTACTGAGTCAATGTGCAGGGTACCAGGTAGTTGAGGTAATAATGAGACTATAAGGAGTACCAGTACTGAGTCAATGTGCAGGGTACCAGGTAGTTAAGGTAATAATGAGGCTATTAGGAGAAATAGTACTGAGGCAATGTGCAGGGTACCAGGTAGTTGAGGTAATAATGAGACTATAAGGAGTACCAGTACTGAGTCAATGTGCAGGGTACCAGGTAGTTGAGGTAATAATGAGACTATAAGGAGTACCAGTACTGAGTCAATGTGCAGGGTACCAGGTAGTTGAGGTAATAATGAGACTATAAGGAGTACCAGTACTGAGTCAATGTGCAGGGTACCAGGTAGTTGAGGTAATAATGAGACTATAAGGAGTACCAGTACTGAGTCAATGTGCAGGGTAACAGGTAGTTGAGGTAATAATGAGACTATAAGGAGAAATAGTACTGAGTCAATGTGCAGGGTACCAGGTAGTTGAGGTAATATCCACATGTAGGTAGGGGTATAAGTGACTAGGCACCCAGAATAGAGATTACATCTCATCCAGGGAGTTCAGACACACACACACACACACACACACACACACACACACACACACACACACACACACACACACACACACACACACACACACACACACACACACACACACACACACACACACACACACACACACACACACACACACACACACACACACACACACACACACACACACACACAGGGAGGGAATGTTGTGTTTGTTTAATATTGTTTTAGGACTATGAAAATAGACAAAATGATTAGCCTATGGATTATGAAAACAACAACAATAAATGGGAAAATGGGAGGAGAAATGACTAGAGACAGTGTTGTTTAACTCACTGACCAGGACCCATGAGTTCTTCTTACCTTTGTTCAGTAGAAAAGTCTCCCTCTCTAAACTCTATAGGAGGATCCATAGACCAGTCACTCTTCATGGACACACAGCTGGGAACAGGGGAGGCTGGTCTCTCCTGCTTGATTGGACTTCAACACAACAGAGACAAACATTACATCTCTCATCTACTCTGAGCTCAGATGGGGAAACATAAGAAGAGTTTCACAAATAGAACTGACTTCCAGATGTTAGTTAATGGCGCGTGGGTACCTGCTTCTATAAACCAATGAGGAGATGCAGCGCGAACTGCGTCACAAATATAACTGACTTCCAGACGTTAGTTAATGGCGCGAGAGCAGTGTGTCATTTAAAATGACGAAATTAATTTGGCGTCGCGAGCGTTGTAGTCAGTCTGTCAGCCCCACTAAAAGGCTGGTGTCGTTACTCTGCCTTCTCCGGGGCATGTTGAGGTAAATTTACTAACCGGGAGGGTTGAATGATGTAATTTATTGGAGGGCTGGAAGACGCACTCTCGAGGTTGTTTACTCACAATATCAGATATTAAATATATTTTTTATAATGAATGTATATTGAGGTTGAGGTTCTGACTAGTGATTATTTACCTGAGGTTCAATACCTGCTATTGAGGCGCTCTGAAAATAATATTCAAACGTTCGGTCCTTGAACACAGAGGGTTTAAACACTAAAGTTACCGTCCATCTAGTGAAGAAAGGAGAACCGGACAGAGGTAGCCAGCATCCGTCAACGAGAGAGGGAGAAGCGGTGATGATGTAGTGGTAGCTATGGTAACACTGTCCCTCACCGTAAAGAAAAAAGCAAATTGAACAATAAACTTCGGTGTCTCAACACTAACAAACTGAACAATAAACATATTCCCAAACTCCGTCAAGATCACCTCAGTCCACTCTGCGCGTAACCGGACAATATCCACACCGAACGTGGACGCGGACAGTTCTGTACGGGGACGCGGACAGTTCTGTACGGGGACGCGGACAGTTCTGTCCGGGGACGCGGACAGTTCCAGAACGCGGACATGAGCTGTGCAACACAATAACCTAAACCCAGTCTTTACAGTGGGTTACATTAGTAATATTCATTTTTTTTAAATTATGTTTAACAAACATTTTTACAAAATTATAACAACGTTTTGAGATCAAACATTCAGTTTTTTTATAACAATATTTTGAGATCTGGGACCATATACACAAAGTGTCTCAGAGTAGAAAATTGGTCGTATAAGTGCTGAGAATAAAGACATTTTACACTAATGAGTATAAATTACCTAGTTACCTACCCATTACCTAAATTACCTACCCACCTAGTCAGCAGATATTTAGGACACCTCTGAGCTGTCTAAGTAGTTAGAGTTAACAGCAGGTGTCCTAAGTAGTTAAGAGTTAACAGCAGCTGTCCTAAGTAGTTAAGAGTTAACAGCAGGTGTCTTGATAATACTATAGAATCATGCAGTGAGTCAGTGGTTCCTGAGCCACATGTAATTGCATTGCAGTAATTAAAAATAATGTTTTTATATTTCTATGTGATCAACCCATAAATAATATAGACCTACATGCAACAGTATGTCTTGTGCTTTTGGCAATGATTTATGTATAATAATTATCTATAACTAGTGATACCATGTTTGTCTGCATAGCATTTTGTCTTCATTTTGGCAGATTAATTCAGGCTTATTTCTGAAGATTAACTCAGGTTTTCACCCAGCTGTGGCTAAGGAGTTGGCTGGTTGTATCCGGTGGGCGCTGGAAAAAACCTATGGCTGAACTGGTGGCTGGTTCACATCCTCAAAACATGCTGGAATAAATGGGTTCTTGTTCTGAACCACTGGAGGGCTGCTTTTATTGTTCCCATCCTCAAAACAGGAACCTTTTGGTTATCAGAACCTTGTTTTCTAAACAGGTTTTTCTTTTGAATTTAAATCTACATCATATTATTTCACTTTTGTGGTTCCATCATATTAAAAAACTTTCCATGGATTTAATTATCTCTAGGGTGTAATATGTGTTTGATGAAAATGAACATTGTATGCAATGTTGTAGGCAACATTATTGGAAGGGACTTGATGCCTACTATGCCAAAGATATTTAGAGTTGTTAAACGGGTGTGAAGAGTGTTGATATAACGGTTATATTGTCAATATTCTGCTTGTAACAACCATCAAAATTGGTTTAAAAATGCATTCAATTAAATTAGGCAATAATTAAGAGTAGGCAAAGTGGTCGTGTCATGTAAAAATCCTGTCAAATGTCTTACATATCAATGAGTACAGTCAGGGTGCTGAGGAACCCCTGCAGTACCTCCACAGACCCCGGATTGAGAACCCCTGCAGTACCTCCACAGACCCCGGATTGAGAACCCCTGCAGTACCTCCACAGACCCCGGATTGAGAACCCCTGCAGTACCTCCACAGACCCCGGATTGAGAACCCCTGCAGTACCTCCACAGACCCCGGATTGAGAACCCCTGCAGTACCTCCACAGACCCCGGATTGAGAACCCCTGCAGTACCTCCACAGACCCCGGTTTGAGAACCCCTGCAGTACCTCCACAGACCCCGGATTGAGAACCCCTGCAGTACCTCCACAGACCCCGGATTGAGAACCCCTGCAGTACCTCCACAGACCCCGGATTTAGAACCCCTGCAGTACCTCCACAGACCCCGGATTGAGAACCCCTGCAGTACCTCCCCAGACCCCGGATTGAGAACCCCTGCAGTACCTCCACAGACCCCGGATTGAGAACCCCTGCAGTTCCTCCACAGACCCCGGATTGAGAACCCCTGCAGTACCTCCACAGACCCCGGATTGAGAACCCTGCAGTACCTCCCCAGACCCCGGATTGAGAACCCCTGCAGTACCTCCACAGACCCCGGATTGAGAACCCCTGCAGTACCTCCACAGACCCTCATTTGAGAACCCTGCAGTACCTCCACAGACCCCGTATTGAGAACCTCTGCAGTACCTCCACAGACCCCGGATTGAGAACCCCTGCAGTACCTCCACAGACCCCGTACTGAGAACCCCTGCAGTACCTCCACAGACCCCGGATTGAGAACCCCTGCAGTACCTCCCCAGACCACGGATTGAGAACCCCTGCAGTATCTCCACAGACCCCGGATTGAGAACCCCTGCAGTTCCTCCACAGACCCCGGATTGAGAACCCCTGCAGTACCTCCACAGACCCCGGATTGAGAACCCCTGCAGTACCTCCACAGACCCAGGATTGAGAACCCCTGCAGTACCTCCACAGAGCCCGGATTGAGAACGCCTGCAGTACCTCCACAGACCCCGGATTGAGAACCCATTTAGCAGATGCTCTTATCCAGAACAATTTACAGTTTGTGCATTCATCTTAAGATAGCTATTTATTTTGGAAATAAACTTTATAAATTATTCATAAAATTATCATCTTACCTCTTAGCTTTGGTGTCATGTCCTCACAGAGATGAATTTTAGAGGCAGGGCCCCCTCCTCTCTCTTCCCAGAGACTCATTTTAGAGCACTGACCCCTAAACAGAGATCCAGCATGTTGGTTGTGATTAACACAGTGACAATTAATTATTTTTCTCATGTATTCATTATCTCTTTGAGAAATAAAACATTTACTAACATACATAGAAACAGTCAGGTGATTAATGCATCACATGAACATGTAGTTGTGACATTTCATCTCCATGGTAACTGTCAATAATAATAAGTCACTGTTTGTTAAGGTAGTTCTAGACAGTGCCTCAACACAAGGCCATGTCTCACACTTATTTGTATTAATCAAAAGTGGCTATTTATTGTCTTTCAATCTGTTATTTTCTAAACGTATCTGAGAATGTAGACAGAAGGGCTAAAACGGACATTATTGATCTGAGGGGGGAAATCATTGATTTCAGTTTCAACTGTTCTGCCTTATTATTATTCAACCATACTGGTCATTTATGAACATTTGAACATCTTGGCCATGTTCTGTTATAATCTCCACCCGGCACAGCCAGAAGAGGACTGGCCACCCCACATAGCCTGGTTCCTCTCTAGGTTTCTTCCTAGGTTTTGGCCTTTCTAGGGAGTTTTTCCTAGCCACCTTCACCTGCATTGCTTGCTGTTTGAGGTTTTAGGCTGGGTTTCTGTACAGCACTTTGAGATATCAGCTGATGTACGAAGGGCTATATAAATACATTTGATTTGATTTGATTGATCCATTCAGAAAGGTTTTTTGCAACAAGTGAGAGATTTTATATTATGTAAAGTAGGCTAGGTTATAATGTATACTAGCAGATGGTCAGTGATATGCAGATGAAAGTCTATACCTCAGATATAGCCTACATGTCATCGATGACCAGCCTAAACCTGTTCAGATCAGTTCACATAATGTTATAGTCCTACCAGTAGCAGGACAGAGAATCTACACTGTATATGCAAACATATGTGGACACCCCTCCAAATTAGTGGATTCTATTTCAGCCACACCTGTTGCTGACAGGTGTATAAAGTCGGACAGCCAGCCATGCAATCTCCATAAACAAACATTGGCAGTAGAATGACCTAACTGAAGATCTCAGTGCCTTTCAACGTGGCACCGTCATAGGATGCCACCTTTCCAACATGTCAGTTTGTCAAATATCTGCCCTGCTAGAGCTGCCCCGGTCAACTGTAAGTGCTGTTATTGTGAAGTGGAAACGTCTCGGATCAACAACGGCTCAACAGTGAAGTGGTAGGCCACTCAAGCTCAGAGGACTGGCTCGCCAAGTGTGGAAGCACATAAAAATGATCTGTCCTCGGTTGCAACACTCACTACCGAGTTCCAAACTGCAATGTCAGCAAAATAACTGTTCATCGGGAGCTTCATGAAATGGATTTCCATGGCCAAGCAGCCGCACACAAGATCACCTTGCGCAATGCCAAGCATCGGCTTGAGTGGTGTAGAGCTCGCTGCCATTGGACTCTGGAGCAGTGGAATCTGGGTTTGGTGGATGCCAGGAAAACGCTTCCTGTCCGAATGCATTGTGCCAACTGTAAAGTTTGGTGGCGGAGGAAAATTGTCTTGGGCAGTTTGGGGAAGGCCGTTTCCTGTTTCAGCAAGACAATGTCCCCGTGCACAAAGCGAGGTCCATACAGTAATGGCTTGTCGAGATTGGTGTGGAAGAACTTGACTGGCCTGCACAGAGTCCTGACCTCAACCCCATTGAACACCTTTGGGATGAATTGGAATGCCGACTGCGAGACAGGTCCAATCACCCAACATCAGTGCCCGACCTCCCTAATGCTCTTGTGGCTGAATGGAAGCAAGTCCCCGCAGCAATGTTCCAACATCTAGTGGAAAGTCTTCCCAGAAGAGTGGAGGCTGTTATAGCAGCAAAAGGGGACCAACTCCATATGAATGCCTATAATTTTGGAATGAGATGTTCGACTAGCAAGTGTCCACATACTTTTGGTCATGTAGTGTATATCACCTAATCTAAATCAAATCAAATGTTATTGGTCACAATGTCAGAGCGGCATAGACTAAGATACAGTAGAATAATATAGAATACAGTATATACATATGAGATGAGTAATACATAGGCTAAGATGCAGTAGAATAGTATAGAATACAGTATATACATATGAGATGAGTAATGCATAGACTGATACAGTAGAATAGTATAAAATACAGTATATACATATGAGATGAGTAATGCATAGACTGATACAGTAGAATAGTATAGAATACAGTATCTACATATGAGATGAGTAATGCATAGACTAAGATACAGTAGAATAGTATAGAATACAGTATCTACATATAAGATGAGTAATGCATAGACTAAGATACAGTATAATAGTATAGAATACAGTAGAATAGTATAGAATACAGTATATACATATGAGATGAGTAATGCATAGACTAAGATACAGTATAATAGTATAGAATACAGTAGAATAGTATAGAATACAGTATATACATATGAGATGAGTAATACATAGACTAAGATACAGTAGAATAGAATACAGTATATACATATGAGATGAGTAATGCATAGACTAAGATACAGTAGAATAGTATAGAATACAGTATATACATATGAGATGAGTAATGCATAGACTAAGATACAGTAGAATAGTATAGAATACAGTATATACATATGAGATGAGTAATGCATAGACTTTACTATTTATATTTTTGAACAACTAAGATACAGTAGAATAGTATAGAATACAGTATATACATATGAGATGAGTAATGCATAGACTAAGATACAGTAGAATAGTATAGAATACAGTATATACATATGAGATGAGTAATGCATAGACTAAGATACAGTAGAATAGTATAGAATACAGTATATACATATGAGATGAGTAATGCATAGACTAAGATACAGTAGAACAGTATAGAATACAGTATATACATATGAGATGAGTAATACATAGACTAAGATACAGTATAATAGTATAGAATACAGTATATACATATGAGATGAGTAATGCATAGACTAAGATACAGTAGAATATAATACAGTATATACATATGAGATGAGTAATGCATAGACTAAGATACAGTAGAATAGAATACAGTATATACATATGAGATGAGTAATGCATAGACTAAGATACAGTAGAATAGAATTTCCTTCAAATCAACACATTTATCAGTCTTCTAATACAGTGGTGTAAAGTACTTCAGTAGTTTTTGTGGGTATCTGTCCTTTACTTTACTATTTATATTTTTGAACAACTTTTACTTTCACTTCACTTCATTCATAAATAGAATGATGTACTTTTTACTCCGTACATTTTCCCTGACAGCCAAAGGTACTCATTACATTTTGAATGCTTAGCAGGACAGAAAATTGTCCAATTTGCACAATTATCAAGAGAACATCTCTGGTCATCCCTACTGCCTCTGATCTGGAGGACTCACTAAACAGAGAACATCCCAGGTCATCCCTACTGCCTCTGATCTGGAGGACTCACTAAACAGAGAACATCCCTGGTCATTCCTACTGCCTCTGATCTGGAGGACTCACTAAACAGAGAACATCCCTGGTCATCCCTACTGCCTCTGATCTGGAGGACTCACTAAACAGAGAACATCCCTGGTCATCCCTACTGCCTCTTATCTGGCAGACTCACTAAACAGAGAACATCCCTGGTCATCCCTACTGCCTCTGATCTGGAGGACTCACTAAACACAAATGCTTTGTTTTTAAATGATGTCTGAGTGTTGGAGTGTGACCCTGGCTATCCTTAATTAAAATAACAAGAAAATGGTGCTGTCTGGTTTTCTTAATATAAGGAATTTTCAATTATTACAACTTTACTTTTACTTTTGATATTTAATTATATTTAAAACCAAATACTTCTAGACTTTTCCTGAAGTAGTATTTTACTGGGACTTTCACTTTTACACTTTTCTTGAAGTCTTTACGTTTCTAGTTTGAAACTGAGTTCTGTTTCCAATCTTTTCCACTTTTCAACAGACATTCCAGTTTGAGAACTGAGTTCTGTTTCCACCACTGTTCTAACGTTCCATATGAGACACAGTTTCAACAGACATTCTGGAACTGAGTTCTGTTTCCACCACTGTTCTAACGTTCCATATGAGACACAGTTTCAACAGACATTCTGGAACTGAGTTCTGTTTCCACCACTGTTCTAACGTTCCATATGAGACACAGTTTCAACAGACATTCTGGAACTGAGTTCTGTTTCCACCACTGTTCTAACGTTCCATATGAGACACAGTTTCAACAGACATTCTGGAACTGAGTTCTGTTTCCACCACTGTTCTAACGTTCCATATGAGACACAGTTTCAACAGACATTCTGGAACTGAGTTCTGTTTCCACCACTGTTCTAACGTTCCATATGAGACACAGTTTCAACAGACATTCTGGAACTGAGTTCTGTTTCCACCACTGTTCTAACGTTCCATATGAGACACAGTTTCAACAGACATTCTGGAACTGCGTCGGCTACAAAATTACTTTCCATTTCATATCAGGAAATAAAGTAACGGTCACTGGGTGTATTAGTTGTGCATTGCCCGGCTCCCCGGGGGAGCAGAGTTTAAGCATTTTACACCATTCCATTGGTCCATAAAATATATGTCCACCCACCTGTAGCACCGGGCCATGCAAAACAAACCTCCCACTGTAGCAGAGACACAGAGTTCAAAACCCAGACTTCTTCAAGACATCTCTCTTACATTATTTTTGATAAACATATAATTTACTCTAAACCAAGTTTAGCTGTGTTTTTTTTCTCCAAGATGTGAGTTACTGTAGGACTTTAATAATTGTAAGCAGTCCTACAAACCCAAAAGGTTGTAATTTGAGAATGTTCATTAGTTTGCCTCAAATATTAAACTGTCTTCAAATATGTGATGATTAGTTGAATCAGGTGTGTAAGTGCTGGTAAGAACAAAAGGATGGAGAAACCCTGAGATAAACATAAAACCATATCATTGAAAAGCTCCTCCACCATCTTTACCAGACGTTTTACTGATAACATGTCGGCCTACTGATTAGTTTACACTTTGAAAACTGCTGTCTGACACTAACTCAGCTCAAGTAGCAGTTCTACTAACTAGTAATATCTCATTCCAGGTATTCATGCACATACTCTGTCCATTAGAATAGATTATTGTTCAGAAATACCTACTTTATTTTTCAATAATCTCCATATAGTGTTTTCTGCTCTGTCGTCTCAAAATGGATCCTGAACAAAAGAGCAACTTTACTTTCTGTTTCAGATCAGCCGCCTCCCCACCCTGATAATAAAGTGTTATATTGGTATCTTCCACTAGATGGCAGTAAACACCTGCTGTAACTAGACTTTACAACTATGTGTTCTGTTTCATACAGGCAGTGTCCCAGAGTTGGAGTGCTGATCTAGGATCCGGTCCCCCCTCTCCATCTAATCTGATTCATTATGATCTAGGATCAGGGCCCTCCTCTCCCTGTAATCTGATTCATTATGATCTAGGATCAGGTCCCCCTCTCCATGTAATCTGATTCATTATAATATATGCCAGGATTTCATCCAATCATTATGATCTAGGATCAGGTCCCCCTCTCCATGTAATCTGATTCATTATGATCTAGGATCAGGTCCTCCCTCTCCATGTAATCTGATTCATTATGTAATGATCTAGATCAGGTCCCCACCTCCTCTCCATGTAATCTGATTCATTACGATCTAGGATCAGGTCCCCCCTCTCCATGTAATCTGATTCATTATGATCTAGGATCAGGTCCCTCCTCTCCATGTAATCTGATTCATTACGATCTAGGATCAGGTCCCCCCTCTCCATGTAATCTTATTCATCAAATCAAATGTTATTTGTCACATACACATCAGGTCCCCCTAGCAGATGTTAATGAGAGTGTAGCGAAATGACTCATTGTGCTTCCAGTTCCGACCGTACAGTAATATCTAACAAGTAATCTAACAATTTCACAACAACTACCTTTATACACACAAGTGTAAAGGAATGAATAGGAATATGTACATAGTAGTTGTTTAGTTTGTCTGGGAGCAGGACATCATGGTCCGCCACTGGGCTGGTTTTCTTTCTGAGGTCCGTGATTGACTGTAGACTCTGCCACATACCTCCTGTGTCTGAGCCGTTGAGGTGTCTGCTAAATGACTCACTACTGGATCAGAGCGTCTGCTAAATGACTCACTACTGGATCAGAGCGTCTGCTAAATGACTCACTACTGGATCAGAGCATCTGCTAAATGACTCACTACTGGATCAGAGCGTCTGCTAAATGACTCACTACTGGATCAGAGCATCTGCTAAATGACTCACTACTGGATCAGAGCGTCTGCTAAATGACTCACTACTGGATCAGAGCATCTGCTAAATGACTCACTACTGGATCAGAGCGTCTGCTAAATGACTCACTACTGGATCAGAGCGTCTGCTAAATGACTCACTACTGGATCAGAGCGTCTACTAATTGACTCACTACTGGATCAGAGCATCTGCTAAATGACTCACTACTGGATCAGAGCGTCTGCTAAATGACTCACTACTGGATCAGAGCGTCTGCTATATGACTCACTACTGGATCAGAGCATCTGCTATATGACTCACTACTGGATCAGAGCGTCTGCTAAATGACTCACTACTGGATCAGAGCATCTGCTAAATGACTCACTACTGGATCAGAGCATCTGCTAAATGACTCACTACTGGATCAGAGCGTCTGCTATATGACTCACTACTGGATCAGAGCATCTGCTAAATGACTCACCTCTGCATCAGAGCGTCTGCTAAATGACTCACTACTGGATCAGAGCGTCTGCTAAATGACTCACTACTGGATCAGAGCATCTGCTAAATGACTCACTACTGGATCAGATGGGTCTGCTAAATGACTCACTACTGGATCAGAGTGTCTGCTAAATGACTCACTACTGGATCAGAGCATCTGCTAAATGACTCACCTCGGCATCAGAGCGTCTGCTAAATGATTCACCTCTGCATCAGAGTGTCTGCTAAATGACTACAATGTAAATGTAAATGATGCAGCCACCACTATGCTTCAACATATGGAGAATGGCAGTCAGTAAGGGGTTGTATTGGATTTGCACCAAACAGCCACTACTATGCTTCAACATATCCATCCTCAGTGTTCTCCTATCACAGCCATTAAACTCTGTCAGTGAGGTTAGTATTGAGGAGTAACTATAATGTTGTTGATCCATCCTCAGTGTTCTCCTATCACAGCCATTATACTCTGTCAGTGAGGTTAGTATTGAGGAGTAACTATAATGTAGTTGATCCATCCTCAGTGTTCTCCTATCACAGCCATTAAACTCTGTCAGTGAGGTTAGTATTGAGGAGTAACTATAATGTAGTTGATCCATCCTCAGTGTTCTCCTATCACAGCCATTAAACTCTGTCAGTTAGGTTAGTATTGAGGAGTAACTACAATGTTGTTGATCCATCCTCAGTGTTCTCCTATCACAGCCATTAAACTCTGTCAGTGAGGTTAGTATTGAGGAGTAACTATAATGTAGTTGATCCATCCTCAGTGTTGTCCTATCACAGCCATTAAACTCTGTAACTGTTTTAAAGTCACCATTGGCCTCACCATTGGCCTCTCCATACTGGCTAATGATTATAAAGCTGATTCTGAACTAATCATTACTTCATACATTGCGCCCCTGACCTGAGAGGATGGAAGTTCAATATGTAGCTAGATGTAGACGGCTAATGTTTAATAGTTAACTAGCGAACGTTGCGAACCAAGCTTTTTAGCCAAGTAGCCGAGGACATAAAATAAAGGTATGTACAGTATTTATTACCTCTCTTATCCTACCTCATTTACACATGCTGTATATAGATCTACTGTATTTATTACCTCTCTCATCCTACCTCATTTACACATGCTGTATATAGATCTACTGTATTTATTACCTCTCTCATCCTACCTCATTTACACATGCTGTATATAGATCTACTGTATTTATTACCTCTCTTATCCTACCTCATTTACACATGCTGTATATAGATCTACTGTATTTATTACCTCTCTCATCCTACCTCATTTACACATGCTGTATATAGATCTACAGTATTTATTACCTCTCTCATCCTACCTCATTTACACATGCTGTATATAGATCTACTGTATTTATTACCTCTCTTATCCTACCTCATTTACACATGCTGTATATAGATCTACTGTATTTATTACCTCTCATCCTACCTCATTTACACATGCTGTATATAGATCTACTGTATTTATTACCTCTCTCATCCTACCTCATTTACACATGCTGTATATAGATCTACTGTATTTATTACCTCTCTTATCCTACCTCATTTACACATGCTGTATATAGATCTACTGTATTTATTACCTCTCTTATCCTACCTCATTTACACATGCTGTATATAGATCTACTGTATTTATTACCTCTCTTATCCTACCTCATTTACACATGCTGTATATAGATCTACTGTATTTATTACCTCTCTCATCCTACCTCATTTACACATGCTGTATATAGATCTACTGTATTTATTACCTCTCTTATCCTACCTCATTTACACATGCTGTATATAGATCTACTGTATTTATTACCTCTCTCATCCTACCTCATTTACACATGCTGTATATAGATCTACTGTATTTATTACCTCTCTTATCCTACCTCATTTACACATGCTGTATATAGATCTACTGTATTTATTACCTCTCTCATCCTACCTCATTTACACATGCTGTATATAGATCTACTGTATTTATTACCTCTCTCATCCTACCTCATTTACACATGCTGTATATAGATCTACTGTATTTATTACCTCTGTATCCTACCTCATTTACACATGCTGTATATAGATCTACTGTAATTACTCTTTATCCTACCTCAAATGAGAACTGGTTAAATAAAGGTGTTCTCAACTGGCCTACCTGGTTAAATAAAGGTGTTCTCAACTAGCCCACCTGGTTAAATAAAGGTGTTCTCAACTAGCCCACCTGGTTAAATAAAGGTGTTCTCAACTAGCCTACCTGGTTAAATAAAGGTGTTCTCAACTGGCCCACCTGGTTAAATAAAGGTGAATTTAAAACTAACAAATTAAACAATATGACAGGGTGATAGACCGTTTTGTTCTTCTGGAATTTTGTTGCTGAGGGGAATCTCTTCTCTCACTGTGTTTTGGTCCATGCAGGTGGCTGTGACAGGGTGCTATTTCTTCTCTCACTCTGTTTTGGTTCATGCAGGTGACTGTGACAGGGTGCTATCTCTTATCTCAAGGTGTCCAATTTGTAAGTCGCTCTGGATAAGAGGTCTGCTAAATGACTTAAATGTAAATGTAAATGTTTTGGTTCATGCAGGTGACTGTGACAGGGTGCCATCTCTTCTCTCTGTTTTGGTCCATGCAGGTGACTGTGACAGGGTGCCATCTCTTCTCTCACTCTGTTTTGGTTCATGTAGGTGTTCTGTGACAGGGTGCCATCTCTTCTCTCACTCTGTTTTGGTTCATGCCTGGTGACTGTGACAGGTGTTTTGGTCCATGCAGGTGACTGTGACAGGGTGCCATCTCTTCTCTCACTCTGTTTTGGTTCATGTAGGTGTTCAGGGTGCCATCTCTTCTCTCACTCTGTTTTGGTTCAATAGGTGGCTGTGACAGGGTTCCATCTCCTCTCTGTTTTGGTCCATGCAGGTGACTGTTACAGGGTGCCCTACCTGGTTAAATAAAGGTGTTCTCTCTTCTCTCACTCTGTTTTGGTTCATGCAGGTGACTGTTACAGGGTGCCATCTCTTCTCTCACTCTGTTTTGGTTCATGCAGGTGACAGGGTGCCATCTCTTCTCTCACTCTGTTTTGGTCCATGCAGGTGACTGTGACAGGTGCCATCTCTTCTCTCACTCTGTTTTGGTTCATGCAGGTGACTGTGACAGGGTGCCATCTCTTCTCTCACTCTGTTTTGGTTCATGTAGGTGGCTTGACAGGGTGCCATCTCTTCTCTCACTCTGTTTTGGTTCATGTAGGTGGCTGTGACAGGGTGCCATCTCTAAACTCTATGCAGGTGACTGTGACAGGGTGCCATTTTCTCTCATTCTGTTTTGGTTCATGCAGGTGACTGTGACAGGGTGCCATCTCTTCTCTCACTCTGTTTTGGTTCATGCAGGTGACTGTGACAGGGTGCCATCTCTTCTCTCACTCTGTTTTGGTTCATGCAGGTGACTGTGACAGGGTGCCATCTCTTCTCTCACTCTGTTTTGGTTCATGCAGGTGACTGTGACAGGGTGCCATCTCTTCTCTCACTCTGTTTTGGTTCATGCAGGTGACTGTGACAGGGTGCCATCTCTTCTCTCACTCTGTTTTGGTTCATGCAGGTGACTGTGACAGGGTGCCATCTCTTCTCTCACTCTGTTTTGGTTCATGCAGGTGACTGTGACAGGGTGCCATCTCTTCTCTCACTCTGTTTTGGTTCATGCAGGTGACTGTGACAGGGTGCCATCTCTTCTCTACTGTGGTGCATTGAGGTGGTTTAAATCTCTCCAGCTACTAAATGATTCATTTAAGTTTGACTTCAAGTGTCCGTGTGTTGAATTTCAACAACAAGTAGAGAAATCTGCTGACACACACACACACACACGCACACGCACACGCACACACGCACGCACGCACACACACACACACACACACACACACACACACACACACACACACACACACACACACACACACACACACACACACACACACACACACACACACACACACACACACACACACACACACACACACACACACACACACACACACACACACACACACACACACACACATAAATCAGAACCATGGACTGCCACATATGTAGTTTACGTTGATTAGACTAAATAGTTGTTGGTATCTTTTAGTTGTAACTGTCTGTTAAATGCAATATGTGTTGTGGACTCCACCGGACAGACTCTCTGATTTAGTGATGAAACAAAGGTGTGGTTGAATTTAATCTGCCACTGTGTCTTCTTATTGTCTGGGCCTTAGGCTTATATATCATGGTTGCAAAGCATATGAACTAGCAGGTTATAGAGCAAACAATGTGTGTACCATGTCCAATTTGTAAGTCCTCTGGATAAGAGCGTCTGCTAAATGACTTAAATGTAAATGTAAATGTCTTCCCCAGTGATATTACCCACTATATTACCCACTATATTACCCACTATATTACCCACTATATTACCCACTATATTACCCACTATATTACCCACTATATTACCCACTATATTACCCACTATATTACCCACTATATTACCCACTATTATCACAACACATGTGTTGTACCATGTCTTCCCCAGTGATATTACCCAGGCACCACTGCAGCACCACTGCTGATTATTACTTGTTCAGCTCATTTCTCCTCCTGAACCTTTTTAGACTTGGGGCCATAACAAAGGGGCTGAATATTGATTCAAGACATTTCAGCTTTTCATTTAAATACATTTTGTAAAGACTTCAAAACATAATTCCACTTTGACATTATGGGGTGTTGTGTGTGTGTAGGCCAGTGACCCCAAAACATCTGAATGAATCCATTTTAAATTCAGGCTTTAACACAACAAAATATGGAACAAGGATGTGTGAATACTTTATGAAGACCTAAAATGGGGACTCCACTCTCTCCACTAAAGTTTTACAAACAATTAAACCCTTGTATTGTCCAGCCTACTTGAAGAGCCCAAAATAATATTCAAAAGTTCCCTTGGATAGAGAGAGGTTAAACACTAAATTACCCCATCTAGTGAAGAGAGGAGAACCAGACAGTGGAAGCTTTAAAGATAACTAACAAACATTTGTATATTGCACTGTTGACCTTATTTTACCCAAAAACATAATACTTCCAGGTCAACTGTAATATGAATACCAAGGTAAAGCACAATTTCTCCCCTTGCATGAATGAAGGCAATGACAGCCAGTGGAAAATACTGAGCATATTGACAATGTTCTGTAGTTAGTCATGATTGGCTCAGTGTTCTGTCACTCATGGAGACACTATGTCACCTCAACATCTACAGGAGATCTCTAAAAATAAAGCCCATTGGATGCTGCCATAGAGTTACATTAGAATCACTAGCCTGCTATTCAGTGAGAGGTGGTCCAAGTCTTTTTCACTTAAAATGATAAACATTCACCTGCAACACCATGGACCTCTGCTGAGTTCAAAACAACTGGGAAACTGGGAAATCTCAGATTTCAGTGAGCTCAAGACAACTGGGAACTCGAAACAAAACTAGCTCCAATTGAGAAAATAGGTCTTAAATCATCATCCAACCATAAGTCGGGAACTCTGTCCTTTCTCAGAGCTGGAAGATAAATATTTTGAACATTTTCAGAGTTCCAAGTTGTCCAACATAAATCCAGAAAGGCCAGACTTTGATGACAAAGTTTGATGACAAAATGCCCACAAGAATGCTCTAAAAAGCCCTATTGGAACTACATTTCCCTGTTTGACCGCTAGGTGTTATGGGTATTATGACACCTCCACTGTGGGGCTCTATAAAACTATTGGAACCATTTCCCTGTTTGACCGCTAGGTGTTATGGGTATTATGACACCTCCACTGTGGGGCTCTATAAAACTATTGGAACCATTTCCCTGTTTGACCGCTAGGTGTTATGGGTATTATGACACCTCCACTGTGGGGCTCTATAGATCAAATGAAACGGGAGAATCTAGAGAATGTAACAATATTAGTTTAATCTTGCTGTGATGTAACAATATTTGCTGTGATGTAACAATATTAGTTTAATCTTGTTGTGATGTAACAATATTCGCTGTGATGTAACAATATTCTCTGTGATGTAACAATATTCGCATGTAAAATAATTTCTGTGATGTAACAATTTCGCTGTGATGTAACAATATTCTCTGTGATGTAACAATATTCGCTGTGATGTAACAATATTCTCTGTGATGTAACAATATGTCTGTGATGTAACAATATTCTCTGTGATGTAACAATATTCACTGTGATGTAACAATATTCGCTGTGATGTAACAATATTCTATGAATGTAACAATATTCACTGTGATGTAACAATATTCGCTGTGATGTAACAATATTCTCTGTGATGTAACAATATTCGCTGTGATGTAACAATATTCACTGTGATGTAACAATATTATGTGATGTTCAGCCCCCAAAATGAAAATAAATACAAAATAGAATTGAACTAAGACCACTTTCTCTTGGTCACAGACGGACAACATCACTTAGTGTTTCCAGCTGAAGATGTAATGATTCTGCACACATTTGAATGGTGTCTCTGCACCACTCAGTTGACGTTTAGGAGAAAATATCAGACACTAAAATCTATGAATCTTAGAACAGTAATATTTTACACATGAAGGTACCCAGAAGACTTCATTTCTGATGGAAAAACACAAATGTGAATAAATGATGGATATAAATGCTTCATAAATTCTAAAAACAAAATTGTAATCTCACCTCTTAACGTTGGTGTCATGTTCCGCAGAGAGACTCATTTTCGAGCACTGACCCCTAAACAGAGATGCAACATGTCATTGAACTATAATACATTAATAAATATACACATTGTAAAATATCCACAATATACGAATATATGAACAATATATAATATAATATACGAATATATGAACAATATATAATATAATCCCCAATAGACTCATTTAATATAATATACGCCCTATATCAACCCCAATATATAATTTTAGAATATATGGGCAATATATAATATAATATAATATAGAGATATGAACTATATTATAATATAATATACTCTATATCCCCAATATATAATATAATATAATATACGAATATATCAACCCCAATATATAATATAATATACGAATATATGAACAATATATAATATAATATACCCAGATATGAACTCATTATTATACGAATATATGGCCAATATCCTATAATATCCCCAGAATATAGAGACAATATATAATATAATATAATATACGCCCCTCCTATATCTCCCCAATATACTAATATTAGAGGCATATATGAACAATATATAATATAATATCCCCAGATATCTCAATATATAATATAATATAATATACGAATATATCAACAATATATAATATAATATACGAATATATGAACAATATGTAATATAATATACGAACTCATTTTAGATATATAATATAATATCCCCCAGAGAGACTATATAATATAATATACGGCATATATGAACAATATATAATAGAAGACTACGAATATATGCAATATATAATATAATATAATCCCCAATATAGACTCATTAATATAATAGGCATATACGCCTATATCAACTATATAATAGAATATCATTTTAGAACAATATATAATATAATATCTCTCCCCAGAACTCATTTATAGGCATACGAATATATGAACAATATATAATATAATATACGAGGCATATAACAATATATAATATAATATCCCCAATATATGAACAATATATAATATAATATAATATACGAATATATCAACAATATATAATATAATATACCAGAACAATATATAATATAATATACGAATATATGAACAATATATAATATAATATACGAATATATGAACAATATATAATATAATATAATATACGAAACAGAGATCAATATATAATATAATATATGAATAAATAACAATATATAAAATATAATATAATATACGAATATATCAACAATATGTTTTTTCATTTCATTGCCTATGCCCAGTTAGCTATATGAACAATATGTTATTTAATGTGACTTGACTCACCCAGTTAGCTATATGAACAACATGTTATTGAATGTGACTTGACTCCACCCAGTTAACTATATGAACAATATGTTATAATGTGACTTGACTCCACCAGTTAGCTATATGAACAATATGTTATAATGTGACTTGACTCCACCCAGTTAGCTATATGAACAACATGTTATTGAATGTGACCTGACTACACCCAGTTAGCTATATGAACAATATGTTATAATGTGACTTGACTCCACCCAGTTAGCTATATGAACAACATGTTATAATGTGACTTGACTACACCCAGTTAGCTATATGAACAACATGTTATTGAATGTGACTTGACTCCACCCAGTTAGCTATATGAACAACATGTTATTGAATGTGACTTGACTACACCCAGTTAGCTATATGAACAACATGTTATAATGTGACATCCTACCCAGTTAGCTATATGAACAACATGTTATTGAATGTGACTTGACTCCACCCAGTTAGCTATATGAACAATATGTTATAATGTGACTTGACTCCACCCAGTTAGCTATATGAACAACATGTTATTGAATGTGACCTGACTACACCCAGTTAGCTATATGAACAATATGTTATAATGTGACTTGACTCCACCCAGTTAGCTATATGAACAATATGTTATAATGTGACTTGACTACCCAGTTAGCTATATGAACAACATGTTATTGAATGTGACCTGACTACACCCAGTTAGCTATATGAACAATATGTTATAATGTGACTTGACTCCACCCAGTTAGCTATATGAACAACATGTTATAATGTCACTTGACTCCACCCAGTTAGCTATATGAACAACATGTTATAATGTGACTTGACTCCACCCAGTTAGCTATATGAACAACATGTTATAATGTGACTTGACTCCACCCAGTTAGCTATATGAACAACATGTTATAATGTGACTTGACTCCACCCAGTTAGCTATATGAACAATATGTTATAATGTGACTTGATCCACCCAGTTAGCTATATGAACAATATGTTATAATGTGACTTGGTCCACCCAGTTAGCTATATGAACAACATGTTATAATGTGACTTGACTGACCCAGTTAGCTATATGAACAACATGTTTTTGAATGTGACTTGACTACCCAGTTAGCTATATGAACAATATGTTATAATGTGATCATTATTACCCAGTTAGCTATATGGAAACATGTTATAATGTGACTTGACTCATTAGTTAGCTATATGAACAATATGTTATAATGTGACTTGAACCCAGTTAGCTATATGAACAACATGTTTTTGAATGTGACTTATTCCACCCAGTTAGCTATATGAACAATATGTTATAATGTGACTTGACTCATGGTGGAATGTTATGTTATAATTGTATCATTATTACCTAGTGAACAACATGTTATAATGTTATTCCCATATTTTGTATGATTGAACTGTCACGTAGCTGACCCAGGTGAAATGGACTGTTATTCTATTGTTTTACTGTCATTCACTAAACTAAAATTACACCATACATTTAATTTTATTCACACTTGTATAATCCCTAAGAGTCTTACCTTGTAGCCTGACCACAACCAGAACATGTCATTAATTGAAATTATTACCTGAGTGACCCTTTCTGATGACAAGTGGAATGTTATTCAATTTCTATTATACAACATCCTACATGAATAATCCCATGGTGGAATCCTTATTCATAATTGTAAACCAGAACATTCAAGTCAGTTTCCTTTGTGTTGAGAAAGAAACCAAGGGAACAGTTTATTCACCTCCCCAATGTCAGGAAACTTTGTGTAATTTTTGTTATCATTAATTTAGTGATTTCATCAGTTCTGAAAGTGTTGACCCCATGTCAGCATCATCAGAATCATTTTAACCTGTTTACCATGGTGGAATGTTATTCATATTGTATCATTATTACCTAGTGACTCTGGTGGAATGTTTTCATATTGTATCAAAATTACCTAGTGACCTCATGGTGGAATGTTATTCATATTGTATCATTATTACCTAGTGACCTCATGGTGGAATGTTATTCATATTGTATCATTATTACCTAGTGACCTCATGGTGGAATGTTATTCATATTGTATCATTATTACCTAGTGACCTCATGGTGGAATGTTATTCATATTGTATCATTATTACCTAGTGACCTCATGGTGGAATGTTATTCATATTGTATCATTATTACCTAGTGACCTCATGGTGGAATGTTATTCATATTGTATCATTATTACCTAGTGACCTCATGGTGGAATGTTATTCATATTGTATCATTATTACCTAGTGACCTCATGGTGGAATGTTATTCATATTGTATCATTATTACCTAGTGACCTCATGGTGGAATGTTATTCATATTGTATCATTATTACCTAGTGACCTCATGGTGGAATGTTATTCATATTGTATCATTATTACCTAGTGACCTCATGGTGGAATGTTATTCATATTGTATCATTATTACCTAGTGACCTCATGGTGGAATGTTATTCATATTGTATCATTATTACCTAGTGACCTCATGGTGGAATGTTATTCATATTGTATCATTATTACCTAGTGACCTCATGGTGGAATGTTATTCATATTGTATCATTATTACCTAGTGACCTCATGGTGGAATGTTATTCATATTGTATCATTATTACCTAGTGACCTCATGGTGGAATGTTATTCATATTGTATCATTATTACCTAGTGACCTCATGGTGGAATGTTATTCATATTTTTTATAATTTCATAATTAATAAAGAATTCATTTTTTTATGCCTAAAATCCGGTGTTTCTCTGCCAAAGGGGTTTGCTGTATTTCAGTCATCTGTGATGTATATAAAGTGTAATATTGGGGTGAAAAACCCCCAAATGGAATCCATTTCAACTCCATATCTGACATGGTACAGGTGTCTTCTTTCTTTAAGCCCAGAACCATGTGTTTGAGGTGATACCTTTGTTTCAGAGTAGATTTGGTTAAGACTTCCAACAAACACTGTGACCCTGATTCAGACCACTGCATTTCCAGGTTAATCATTAATAACAACCGTATGAACAACTAGCAGTCTCCAGGACCAGTGATTCAAGTCTGAGTATCTGTCCCAAAGTGGCACCCTGTTCCTATATAGTGCACTACTTTGACCAGGGCCCATAGGGCTGTGTGGTGCATTATGGGGAATAGTAGTACACTACTTTAGACCAAAGCTCTATAACACCCTATTGCCTACATAGTGTAGTACACTACTTTAGACCAGAGCTCTATAACACCCTATTCCCTACATACTGTGGTACACTACTTTAGACCAGAGCTCTATAACACCCTATTCCCTACATACTGTGGTACACTACTTTAGACCAGAGCTCTATAACACCCTATTCCCTACATACTGTGGTACACTACTTTGACCAGAGCTCTATAACACCCTATTCCCTACATACTGTGGTACACTACTTTAGACCAGAGCTCTATAACACCCTATTGCCTACATAGTGTAGTACACTACTTTAGACCAGAGCTCTATAACACCCTATTCCCTACATACTGTGGTACACTACTTTAGACCAGAGCTCTATAACACCCTATTCCCTACATACTGTGGTACACTACTTTAGACCAGAGCTCTATAACACCCTATTCCCTACATAGTGTAGTACACTACTTTGACCAGAGCTCTATAACACCCTATTCCCTACATAGTGTAGTGCACTACTTTGACCAGAGCTCTATAACACCCTATTCCCTACATACTGTAGTACACTACTTTGACCAGAGCTCTATAACACCCTATTCCCTACATACTGTGGTACACTACTTTAGACCAGAGCTCTATAACACCCTATTCCCTACATAGTGTAGTACACTACTTTGACCAGAGCTCTATAACACCCTATTCCCTACATAGTGTAGTGCACTACTTTGACCAGAGCTCTATAACACCCTATTCCCTACATACTGTAGTACACTACTTTGACCAGAGCTCTATAACACCCTATTCCTACATAGTACACTACTTTAGACCAGAGCTCTATAACACCCTATTCCCTACATACTGTGGTACACTACTTTAGACCAGAGCTCTATAACACCCTATTGCCTACATAGTGCACTACTTTGACCAGAGCTCTATAACACCCTATTGCCTACATAGTGCACTACTTTGACCAGAGCTCTATAAAAAAACAACTGTGATGCTTACATGGCAAAGAGCCACTAACAAAGTTAACTTCCCACACTGAAAGAAGGGAAAGGGGCTACCTAAGTATGGATCCCAATCAGAGACAACGATAGACAGCTGTCCCTGAACCATACCCAGCCAAAACTTAGAAATAAAGAAACGTAGAAAACAAAACATAGAATGCCCACCCCACATCACACCCTGTCCAAACCAATCAGAGACAACGATACACAGCTGTCCCTGAACCATACCCAGCCAAAACATAGAAATAAAGAAATGTAGAAAACAAAACATAGAATGCCCACCCCACATCACACCCTGTCCAAACCAATCAGAGACAACGATACACAGCTGTCCCTGAACCATACCCAGCCAAAACTTAGAAATAAAGAAACGTAGAAAACAAAACATAGAATGCCCACCCCACATCACACCCTGACCAAAGCAAATAGAGACATAAAAAGGATGACTGAGTGTTATCCAGTCTTCTCTCTCTCTCTGCCACAATGATGGGATTGTTTTGTGACCATGAATGTAAGAATGACAAACTAACAAAAACTGTTTATTTGTCTTCCTCTAGTGGCAGGTTGTGATAATGTCTGTAGTATCTCCCTCTGTCTCTTCGCTCCTCTCTCCGTCTCCACACTCCCCTCTCTCTCACAAACATAGACTCTGACCTACCCAATGAGCCAGAATGGTTAAAGAATCCCCCCTATGTCTCTCTCTCACTCTCTCTCTCCTCTCTCTTTCTCCCCCTCTGTCTCTCTCTCTCTCTCTCCCCTCTCTCTTCCCTCCCTCTCTCTTCCCTCCTCTTCCCTCCCCCTCCCCCCCCTCTCTCTACCCCCCTCTCTCTCACTGTGTAGACCTGCCAGGCTGTTAGGTTGATGGACCATGGAAAGCTACTGAGATTCTGCCATACAGAGAGAGATACAAATGAAGATGATTAAAACTAAAAATACATTAAAACGTGTTGAAATCATTTCCATGTATGTTGTTCTGTTTCTGTTTACAGGACCAGAAATGGGATTCAACTGGGTCAATACAGTCAGAGAATTAACTATATATCCTCAACCTTATTCTCAAGTCAATACAGTCAGATAATTAACTATATATCCTCAACCTTATTCTCAAGTCAATACAGTCAGAGAATTAACTATATATCCTCAACCTTATTCTATAGTCAATACAGTCAGAGAATTAACTATATATCCTCAACCTTATTCTATAGTCAATACAGTCAGATAATTAACTATATATCCTCAACCTTATTCTATAGTCAATACAGTCAGAGAATTAACTATATATCCTCAACCTTATTCTCAAGTCAATCCACATGCTGGCTTCAACCCAACCCAACACTAACCTAACCCTAACTCTAAACCAACCCTAACCCAATCCTAACCCTACCCAACACTAACCTAACCCTAAACCAACCCTAACCCAATCCTAACCCAAGCCAACACTAACCTAACCCTAACCCACCCAACACTAACCTAACCAAACCCCAATCCTAACCAACATTAACCTAACCCTAACCCTAAACCAACCCTAACCTAATCCTAACCCAACCCAACCCAACCCAACACTAACCCTAACCCTAAACCAACCCTAACCTAATCCTAACCCAACCCAACACTCCCCTCTCTCTCCAGATGAAATCTCGCGTCTTGTGACGGCCGGCCGCCCAACAACCTGCCCGCTTGACCCTATCCACCCCTCCTCTCTTCTCCAGACCATTTCCGGAGACCTTCTCCCTTACCTCACCTCGCTCATCAACTCATCCCTGACCGCTGGCTACGTCCCTTCCGTCTTCAAGAGAGCGAGAGTTGCACCCCTTCTGAAAAAACCTACACTCGATCCCTCCGATGTCAACAACTACAGACCAGTATCCCTTTTTTTCTTTTCTCTCCAAAACTCTTGAACGTGCCGTCCTTGGCCAGCTCTCCCGCTATCTCTCTCAGAATGACCTTCTTGATCCAAATCAGTCAGGTTTCAAGACTAGTCATTCAACTGAGACTGCTCTTCTCTGTATCACGGAGGCGCTCCGCACTGCTAAAGCTAACTCTCTCTCCTCTGCTCTCATCCTTCTAGACCAATCGGCTGCCTTCGATACTGTGAACCATCAGATCCTCCTCTCCACCCTCTCCGAGTTGGGCATCTCCGGCGCGGCCCACGCTTGGATTGCGTCCTACCTGACAGGTCGCTCCTACCAGGTGGCGTGGCGAGAATCTGTCTCCTCACCACGCGCTCTCACCACTGGTGTCCCCAGGGCTCTGTTCTAGGCCCTCTCCTATTCTCGCTATACACCAAGTCACTTGGCTCTGTCATAACCTCACATGGTCTCTCCTATCATTGCTATGCAGACGACACACAATTAATCTTCTCCTTTCCCCCTTCTGATGACCAGGTGGCGAATCGCATCTCTGCATGTCTGGCAGACATATCAGTGTGGATGACGGATCACCACCTCAAGCTGAACCTCGGCAAGACGGAGCTGCTCTTCCTCCCGGGGAAGGACTGCCCGTTCCATGATCTCGCCATCACGGTTGACAACTCCATTGTGTCCTCCTCCCAGAGCGCTAAGAACCTTGGCGTGTTCCTGGACAACACCCTGTCGTTCTCAACTAACATCAAGGCGGTGGCCCGTTCCTGTAAGTTCATGCTCTACAACATCCGCAGAGTACGACCCTGCCTCACACAGGAAGCGGCGCAGGTCCTAATCCAGGCATTTGTCATCTCCCGTCTGGATTACTGCAACTCGCTGTTGGCTGGGCTCCCTGCCTGTGCCATTAAACCCCTACAACTCATCCAGAACGCCACAGCCCGTCTGGTGTTCAACCTTCCCAAGTTCTCTCACGTCACCCCGCTCCTCCGCTCTCTCCACTGGCTTCCAGTTGAAGCTCGCATCCACTACAAGACCATGGTGCTTGCCTACGGAGCTGTGAGGGGAACGGCACCTCAGTACCTCCAGGCTCTGATCAGGCCCTACACCCAAACAAGGGCACTGCGTTCATCCACCTCTGGCCTGCTCGCCTCCCTACCACTGAGGAAGTACAGTTCCCGCTCAGCCCAGTCAAAACTGTTCGCTGCTCTGGCCCCCCAATGGTGGAACAAACTCCCTCACGACGCCAGGACAGCGGAGTCAATCACCACCTTCCGGAGACACCTGAAACCCCACCTCTTTAAGGAATACCTAGGATAGGATAAAGTAATCCTTCTCACCCCCCTTAAAAGATTTAGATGCACTATTGTAAAGTGGCTGTTCCACTGGATGTCATAAGGTGAATGCACCACTTTGTAAGTCGCTCTGGACAACCCAACCCTAACCTAAACCTAACCCAATCCTAACCCAACCCAACACTAACCTAACCTAACCCAAACCTAACTCAATCCTAACCCAACCCAACACTAACCTAACCCTAACCCAACTATATCTTTAACCCTAACCCAACCCAACACTAACATAACCCTAACACTAACCCTAACCTAACCCTAACCCAATCCTAACCCAACCCAACAGCAACCTAACCCTAAACCAACCCTAACCCAATCCTAACCCAACCCAACACTAACCTAACCCTAACCCAACTATATTCTTAACCCTAACCCAACACTAACCTAACCCTAACCCAATCCTAACCCAACCCAACACTATCCTAACCCAACCCAACACTAACCTAACCCTAACCCAACTATATCCTTAACCCTAACCCAACCCAACCCTAACCCAACCCTAACCCAACCCAACACTAACCTAACCCTAATCCAACTATATCCTTAACCCTAACCCTAAACCTAACCCAACCCAACACTAACCTAACCCAACCCAACACTAACCCAATCCTAACCCAACCCAACCCTAACCATAAACCTAACCCAACCCAACACTAACTTAACCCAATCCAACACTAATCTAACCCTAACCCAACCCCAACTCTATCCATAACCCTATCCCAACACTAAACCTAACCCAACCGTAACCCAACCTCAACTCTAACCCAAACCTAACCTTAACAATCACCCAACCCTAAACCCAACCCTAACCCCTAAACCCAACTCTATCCTTAACCCTATCCCAACCTAAACCTAACCCAACTGTAACCCTAATCCTAACCCTAACCCAACCCTAACTCCCAACCCTAATCCCCAACTCAACCCTTAACCCTAACCCAACCCTAACTCAACCCTAACCAACCCTAACCATAACTCAGCCCTAACCCTCCAACCCTAATCCAACCTAATCCAACCCTAACTCAACCTTAACCCTAATCCAACCTTAATCCAGCTCAAACCCAACCCTAACCCTAACCCAACCCCAACCTCTAACCCAACCCTACCCCTAACACCAACCCAACCCTAATCCAACACTAACCCTAACCAAACTATATCCTAACCCTAACCTTAGCCCTTCCCTAACCCAACCCTATTCACAACCCTAACCCAGCCCCATCCTTAACCCTAACCTAAACCAACCCTAACCCTAACCCAACCCCAACCCCAAACCCAACCCCAACCCTAACCTCACCTAACACTAAACCAACCCTAACCCTAACACCCTAACCCCAACCCCAAACCCAACAACCCCAACTCTAAGCCTCACCCTAACACTAAACCAACCCTAACCCTAACACCAACCCTAATCCAACACTAACTTTAACCCTAACCCAACTCTATCCTTAATCCTAACCCAACCCTGACCCTAACTCTAACCCAGCACTAACCCTAACCCTAACAGGAGTGTTCAGTGGTTCTACGGTTGGTTTGGCTAGCCTGTTGAGGCTAGGGGGCAGTATTTTGACTTTTGGATTAAAGCCGTGTCCAGAGTAAACGGCCTCCTACTCTTTCCCAGATGGGAATATATGCATATTATTACTGGTGGGTAGAAAACACTCTGAAGTTTCTAAATCTGTTTGAATTATGTCTGTGAGTATAACGGAACTCATATGGCAGACACAAACCTGAGAAGAAATCCAAACAGGAAGTGAGATCTCAATATAGAAAACAGTGCCACATCCACAAGATGTCACTGTCTGTAGATTCTGGTTGTATGACTGGTAGAAAGCCTCGGTCTCGTGCGCGCGGTCACGAGAGAGAGTGTACTTGCGTTTCTGTTGAAGGAATTTAATTCCTCTGTTTCAATTCCCAATTAAAATTAAACACTCTGTCAATTCATAAGGATTTGTAAGACCCTTATTTTATAGGAATGGACAGAGTCCCAGTCTTAAAGTCAAGTAACAGCCTTTATTCAAGAGTGACTGAGTACATATACACATTTTACCACAAGTTATAAACTGAAAATGACGTCAGCGTTTTCTAAATGTTCCGTCTCTTCTTGACACTGGTAGAAAGGCTCTATAGATCTCAAGCCTTCCCTCCCTCACCTAGAGCCAAGGTCAGTCAGTGTAGATAAGCATTCTAGACAGTCTGGAGATAGTTCATTCATTTGTTCCAATGAACAGACCGTCATTGTTCTAAACTCTTGACTACATTATATTCAATACTGGGAGCAAGAGAGAAAATTCATACATATACAGTAACATAATAGTATTCTGATTAGGGTACATATACAGTAACATAATAGTATTCTGATTAGTACATATACAGTAACATAATAGTATTCTGATTAGTACATATACAGTAACATAATAGTATTCTGATTCGACAGTCCTGATTGAAATGTATACATAATTAGTCATCATTGATAAAAATTCCCTAACATATCCACCCTTTGATTAAATATTATACATCCAATCACACATTGTAGTTATATTGTAATATTAAAAGCCCATTTCTATTTTTATTAGAGATATTTCTTGTCATCAAAACATCACCTAAACATAACCCAACACTTGCATTCGCCATAATTGTTTCTCAGGCCTACATCAGAATCATAACTCTTCTTATCAGGATTTTCGTTACAATCATAAAAAAAAACAGTCTATTATGGAAACGGGATACAACCTTGCCTCCCTAAACATCAAAAATGGTCTCTTCAAACAAAAATTCCCTACCACTGAAGGATCCAGATTCATCCACTTGTCCTGTAGACAATCAGCACTCCGCGGGTCAGGAACCTGAATCCCCTGGTACCTCACCATCTATTGTCATCGATTTCTCCAGAGTCCTGGAAATAAGGCCTCATACAGGGGAATTAGACAACAGCCCCATAAAACTAAACAGTCACACAGGTGAATGTAGCCCATAATACAGTGATCATAATATTATTATTTTTTTGAACATACTATCAAACCCAATTAGTCAGAGAAGTATCCACCCCAGAGTTTTCTGCCAACCCGTGAGCCAGGGTGGTCAAACCAGCTGAGGCTTTGGGCACTGATTCGTCCGGGCTGTGTTATTTGGGATGTAAGCACAAACATGGTCTCGATAATCACGATACTTCTCCTTTTCAGCCAATAACATATCTAATGCAATTATATTCTGCCAAGTCATCAGGCTGGTTGCTTCAGTCTGTTCTGCCAAACCTTTAATAGCATCTCTGGTATATTTGATAAAGCGCTGTTGATTATAATAAATATATATTAATCCAGTCCACGTTCTTATTGAGAGTAGACCACCCGGAGTACTTAACTCTAATCCTGCTAGGATCTGATTTCTTGCTTTGAACTCATCTAGCCCCCGTGGGAACCCCAATGTTATCAATGTATACTTTGTCATCAAGAGACCCCGGATGGAGTAACTCTTTTTCCCATTTGGCTAAACTTCATGTCTTGGTGTTGAATGAGTGTGAAAGGCATTCCCAAATGTACAAAGTAGCATAATCTGTCCAATCTGTCGTGTAAAACCTCGCCCTGACATCATTTCCCAAGAGTACTGTACCAAACGGTAATAATCTCCTCCGGTCACTGTAAAGGAGGAAGTCTTGATTTAAGGGGAACCTGGGGATATAAATAGTGCAATCAATACAACTGTCATTATCTGGCATTCCTGCTTTCAATGAACAGCAAGAGCCAGACACATCTTCACTTCTATGAACAAAAACAGGGGTGATAGGACAGGTAGGATTACCACTCCGCATACTCAGGTGGGACGTGCTGTATCAGGAATATGGCACCCACGATAAGACAGCTCAGACGAACAGCGCCATGTGAAGCCCCCTCCCCGAGAATACATCATTAGCAAGAGCCAGACACACCTTCACTTCTATGAACAAAAACAGGGTGAAGTGACAGAAAGGATTTTCTTCATTCGAGAGATGGCCTCCGGAATTCTGTTAATTCCAGTTCTCCTCTGAACACTGTTTATTGTTCACAATTGTTTATGTCTTACCCTCTCCCGCCTGATATGAATCCGGGTAGCTCTTTTCAGCTAACTGTCACCAGGAGTCCTTAGTATGGTCCCCCAACAAGCCTCAGGGACTGTATTGAGTGACTTCACCTGTAGTTCACCTGTAATGCATAAAATCCTGGACATACAGGCTTGGTTAACAAACAGTTTTCATATGATTTATCTGATTATATCTTTAACTTCTATGCCTATTTGTTAGCTACATTTTTATTTTATTATCTGTTTATTATCCAATAGGCCACTCACTTACCCTTTTGATACCTGGCTCTGCCCAGGTAACAACCATATCTACCTTAAATAATGACTTAGGTAGGATTAGTAAATTATCCTTATATTCTGACATTATCATGTATAACCAATTCTCCCTTGGGTATCCATTCATCCCAATCCTGTATCAATTCTCTGTCCAGTGTCTTATCTAGTTTAAGAAGCATCTGTGCTATTTATATATGTTATTAAATATATATATTTACCCATTTAAACAGTAATTCCTTTCTCTCCTATCTCTCACGCCACTAAGCGTCTCACTGTTTGACTATCTAAAATCATTGATTTTAGAAAACATGTCTATAAGTGGCAATCTCTAAAGTCCTTACATGTCCTTAATCAATCTATCTTAATCCTTACCAAAATCCTAAATCATCACAGATGTCATATATTCCTGTCAAATGTAATACTATTTAAATAAAAACCTCCTAATGGTCAAACAAAGCCAAAATTAATGCTAACCATATTCAAAATCCTTCTTACACTTACAAGCTCTTTCCTTCAGAGATCCTCAGTATTCTATCTGACAATAACATGAATTTAATATATGAGGCATAGTGTGGAATACCTTATCTACAGTAATTTATCACCCCTAAGAACTAAAACGTATTTTTCTATGTAATTTACTGCCCTATTGGCTTAATAAGGTGTCTATGTCCAAACCTCAAAGGACCATGTTTTATCTCTATTTATTCTCAATGATAAATAGGATTATTTTCTGTTGTAATACCAAATCAATAATAGCCCATTCAAAAAACTTCACAGCTAATATTTGTAAAACAGAATCCTGAAACACTTTCTCATCAGTGATTCAAACAATAATTCTAACCCCAAACTAAACTCCTAAAATGGTCAACTAGTAACCCAAATGACCACACATTCATTCTCAACTGGCTCTCCCATGAGGCTGATCAGACCCCAAATGATAGCCATGATAAGGTCAATAGGTCCTACCGCCCTTTTATAGTCATGTTCCATACCATTAGACATAAAAAATTCACTTGTTAATTAAAACTCAGAAAAATAAAAACTCATAAAGTTCCATATGTGAGTGTGCCTCTTTAAAATACCTTTGCACTAAAACAAATAGTCCTAACAAATGTTTTTATGTCTATATTTGCAAAACCTTAATGAATAAACAAAACTTCCAGGGCTTTTTCACTTTGGTCGTTTATGGCCTCAATCGCACCCTCTCCCCAAGAGATCTAAAAGTGAGACACCTGAACATCAATTTCCCCAGAAGAACTCAAAATGCCTAACTAGCATTCACTATGCTACCTCGATTCAGAAACTGAAAAGTGAACTATAAAGCAAACCTAATGATAATTCCCTTGACTCAAATCAAATCATCAGTTTTAAACAACGTCTATGTATATGTTTACTTAAATGAACATGCGACATACATGATACAACCTGTTAACGTGGTGGGTTCCTTTGGGAACGATCCCTCCCAC